>NC_091361.1:1796494-1872425 GCF_038502225.1 Cherax quadricarinatus | reverse complement strand
ATAAACAAAATGAGTGTACAACTACAAACTTATCTTAAATACACAGCATCTCCGATGCCAACCTCTACACACCATGCTAACGTCACGTGACCCCCTCAAACCACCTTACTCCGCGTACCCAAACATCCTTGGAAAATAAATCATTAACAGAATTTCTTTATAATTACAGTTAGAGTACTTTACAGTACCCCCAAATGCACATTATAAATTATAAAATTATTCTTTACAACTATAATATTCATATTATTATGGCACACTTCTCCACTATATGTACATTACGATGTCATGCAGAACCCTGCATAACAGTAACCTTGTCGGAGTCACTGTATTCCGTCCCTGTCCACAATGCATTCGCCGCCCTGGGCAGTGATACGCTTGCCGACAGTGAGGAAACAGAGTGTCTTGACGTTGTTGCCGAGACTCGTACCGTACCTTCCAGGTCGAGCCTCGTCAACAAGCGTCGAGCCTCAAGCAGCTGTGACTCCGGGGATTTCGTCGGCCTGTCATGCCTTCATGTTCGGTATGACAACCCGTGTGGACTGCTCGTCGAGTCCACTGTCCACCATAAGCCTTTCCAGCTTTTCCTAGATACAGGTTAGGTGGTTAACATTGTCCGCTCCACTCTTTTCCGAGACATTGGCCTTCACCCGGCCGTGTTGACAGAGCCGTCTGTCATTCAGACCTTGAGAGGAGTCTCAGGTAATCCGCTGACGGTTCGTGGTCGTACAACGTTAGAGTTTGCGGTCCAGGGTCACAAGCTGTCCACAAAATTCTTAGTCGTAGATAGTATTGTTTTCCCTGGTGACCTGCTCATAGGGTTCAAAATCATGGCAGACCTTAGGATCCGCTTAGATCCAGCTGAGTGGAAAGCAGAATTCAACGGAGTGGATGTGCCCTTCTGGGGCGTGCGCTTAGGATCCACTACGTGCTACTCTGTCTCAGAGTATGCACAGTGCCTGGAATCGTTGGAAACCGGTGGTTTCCGTAGCACATTCTCCCCGGGGTTGGTCTCTTGTCCTGATCGACCTCGTAGTAGAGCTCGTTGCCCGTCACCTCCTGGCCATCAGCGCTTAGTTACCAGTGAAATCCAGTCTGGGGACGCCCAGTCTAACCTTCACTCTAACTCTGACGCTGTTGTAGAGAACAGCAGTTGTCAAGCCGCAGTATCCTTGTCGGCAGGCGACTGCCTGACTCGTGTCGTGGCATCAGCGAGCAGAGTTACTGCTTGTACAAAGTATGACGTCACTTTGTCAGCTAACTCGCTCACTCCTGTTACGGTGTACGTGAACAGAGCTTTTGAAGGAGACCATGTGCTGGTTGACAACGACACATGCCGAGTCAAGGGCCTCTCCCTTGAACCATCCTTGCACACAGTGCAACGTGGTAAGTTGCAAGTCCTTGTTGTCAACATGCACAGTCGAGAATTTCCCCTGCGGAAGAATACCTCACTTGTCGACGTTGTCAGATTCCCTCTCCCGGTGAGAGTGGAGGATGAAGCCCCAGCTGACTTCCTCGTGAGTGCAGTTCTCCCAGGCGAGTCTGCTGCTGACTCTTCCAACACCCGGCCAGTGCAGGAAGATGATCTAGCTTTGACAGACTATCCTGAAGAGGTCCCAAAACTTCTCCAGGTTCTCAATCGTGCACGTTCTGCAGTCGCACTAGATGGTGAGTTGATGGGTTTGACCCCATTGATCTCTCACCGTATTCCACTTGACAAAGGTACTAAACCCATTTATGTACCTGCGTATCGCCTGCCACATGTGCAAAGAGTCTTCGCCGAAGAACTCATTACGTGGATGCTCCGTGATGGAGTCCACTTCCCCGTGGAATGCTCCCCTTATTCTGGTCCCCAAGAAAGACAGAACCTGGCGCCCTGTTATCGATTACAGGAAACTGAATGCATGTACGATCCCAGACCGCTTTCCGTTGCCAGTTCTGAACGACCTGTTGCAGAACATCGGCGATAATAAGGTCTTTTCAACTCTTGACCTTCTTCAAGGTTTCTGGCAGATCCCCCTCGACGATGAGAGCAAAGAGTTGACAGCTTTCTCTATGCCAACTGGTCATTACCAGTTCAGGAGGATGCCCTTCGGCTTGCGCGGAAGCCCAATCACGTTTAGTCGTTTGATGACGACAATTTTCCGTACCCTCCTAGGTGGCACGCTCATGGTCTACCTAGATGATCTCATAGTCATGTCGCAAGATGTCCCGTCACATCTCGAGAAACTTGACAGGCTAGCTCAGGCAAACCTTAAGGTGAAGTTCTCCAAATGTCATTTCCTCCGGAAGGAAATAAAATTTCTGGGTCACGTAGTGACTCAAAATGGCATAAAGATGGACGAGTCTAAAATCTCTGCCGTGCAGAAATTCCCCAGACCCATGACGGCGGATGCAGTCCGGTCCTTCATAGGCCTGGCGGGTTTCTACAGCACCTTTACCGCATGTTTCTCCACCATTGCTGCACCCCTGACACGCTTACTCAAGAAGGATGCCCCTTTTGAGTGGACGTGTGATCAGGAATGAGCTTTTCTCTTTCTTAAGAACAAGTTAAGTTAACATCAGCCCCAACCCTTAGATTCCCTGATTTCACCAAGGCATTTACCTTGACGACTGATGCCAGCAAAGTTGGCATCGGTGCAGTCTTGTCACAGGAATCTAATGGTAAGCAACAGCCTATTGCCTATGCTAGCCGTGTCCTTACTAAAGCGGAAGTCAATTATTCAGTGACAGAGCTAGAAGCTTTAGCCATTGTATGGGCTTTGAGTCATTTTCGGGATATCATCTATCATTATCCTATCAAGATTTATACAGATCATCTACCCTTATTGGCCCTTTTTGCGAATAAGAACCTCTCGGGAAAGCATGCTCGGTGGTCGCTCACGTTCAATGACTACAACCCTGAAATTTGCTATGTCCCAGGTAAGCAAAATGTTGTAGCTGATGCCCTGTCGAGGCATATAGCATTCGTGAGTGTCGGCAACTCGTTCTCTGTTGAGGATCTCGAGAGAGCCCAACGACAGGACCCTGTGTGGTCTCCAGTCCTTCGTTTCCTGACCAAGGAGGACGTTGACTTACAGGTCAAGTCTCCCGTTCCACTGAAGGATTTGGTGGTCAACCAAGGAGTACTGTGCCGTGTTGCACAGCTGGTGGACCCCGGCAGAACCATATACCAACTGGTGATACCGGAGTCCATGATACCAGCTACTCTTAGGTTGATCCATGATGTCCAAGGCGTAGCGCACCCCGGGAAGGACCGCAGTATCAAACAGGCATAAATGAAATATTTCTGGCCTAAGATGGCAGCGGACATTGCCAAGCATGTACACCAGTGTGTTGTTTGCCTACAGCACAAGGGTACCATTACAGGTCCTAACCCCATTCTAAAGTATCCCATTACAAAGGAGCCCTGGGAGAGAACTTCTTTAGACCTGTTGACGAACTTCTCGATCTCGGAGAAGGGAAATAAGCACCTGCTTGTAATGGTAGATAACTTGACGCGGTACTGTGAATTAGTACCCATTCCTGATAAAACCGCCGAAACGGTCGCTAGTGCTTTCCGTGAGCATGTTGTTCTTCGTCATACTTGCCCACGTGTCCTTCTGTCAGACAATGGGTCTGAGTTTATAAATGGCATAATGCAGGATCTTTGCTCCAGATTTAACATTCACCAAGTGCCAGTAGCTCCACGCCACCCTGCGAGTAATGGTCTTGCTGAACGAACAAATCGCAAAGTCCTGGAGGTGCTCAGGGTAACCGTTAACCCAAGTTGTACTACATGGGATGAGGCTATCCCAGATGTTCAGTGTACATTAAATTCCTCCCTCAACAGCTCGATCGGTGAGACACCTCATTTTGCTTTGTATGGCTATGACAAGCGCTTACCATATGAAATTCTGTTTGCTCCACCTAGACCTACTTACGATACTGATAACCCCAGTGTAGTAAAGATGCGGACAACGTAGCTTGTCTTCCAGCGGGTACGAGAGAACCTTATGAAAGCTACTGATAGGTTCACGTCTGAGCGCAATGCCCGCGCCAAGGAAAGCAAAGTGGAACCAGGTTGCAAAGTTATGTTGCTCAACCCAGCGCAGACCCCAGGTATGCACAAACTTGTCCCAAAATTTGTGGGTCCTTACCGTGTCCTACGACAGCTCCGTGGCAATAAGTTCGAGGTGAGGGAGATTGCTACGGGAACTATCAAGGAAGCCCACCTTGATCACATGAAGTATGTGGACCATGTGCAGGCCGAAGCAGAGCTGGAGTCGCGTGCGTTGCAACGCCACAATCAGACCAATGCTAGGGACAACCTGTCTACCCCTTCTCCCACTACTACTGTTACTGAAGACGGCCCAGTAAGGCTCCATACTTATGGCCTGCGACCCAGGACAACAGTACATTTCTGTGACATTGACGTACCTACTGACTTGTCTGACTCCTACGCTAGTTATGCTAATTGTTTGCTTGCAGAAATGGGTATAAATGCGCACACATCGTATAGCTAGTCGATAATGGAGTCAGGGTGAACAACATCATGTAATTATGTAAATACTTTTAGAAGGGTAACCAGAGTGTAATGAATTCCATGGATATAGTATTATTGTACGTATGTGCACCAGTGTTTTATAACTAAAGGAAAAAAAGCCTGTATTACGGTCAGGGCAGTGCTGCCCTCTGAGTCACATGTCACACCTTAGGAAATGCTACTGTCAGTCATTGTTTGCAGACGCGAGGGTGCAACAACGCTCGTAGACGAGTGGTCAACTGATGTTCAGCCCTGCGGACAACCAGTGTATAGAAGATTTTAGTTCCAGTGCTGACGTCTCCGGACTCTCTCCTCAATGAATCAGCGCGGGCAAACCAGTTTTCTCTTCCCCTGGAGGGGAGAGGTTTTTTTTTTTTGCCTGTTGCATTGTTATGTCCATTTTCGATTTACAAGTGAGAGAAAACCAGTCCCTCTCTGGTGTAGCTAGTGTAAGTAATTCCTTTATACCTACTGGCCCACCAGTAATGTCACGTCGGGACGACGCAAGGTGCGTGGCTGAGCAAATGTAGACAGCCTGTACTGTCAGAACACAGCCTAGCCGTCTGTTCTGACTAGTTCATATTTCGCGGCATTTAAGTGCTGCCCTCTGTAGGCTCACCCAGGTCAGTGGGAGGCTGCGCCCATTCGCTCTCACTCCTACGCCGACCGACTTGATAGACACAAGTGCTCCCCCTCCATGGACTGGCTTGCGGTCACTCCCTCACACTGCCCGTTGTGCACTCACTCCTATCCAATTAAAGCCAAACTAGTCCACGGCCGTATCATTGCTACCTACGCTAACTTCATCGGCACTAAACCTCTGTTCAGCAGCAAGAACAGCAATAACATATATTCGTGTCGCACGCTCCACTTTCTGGCTTATATTCGTGTGGCATGCTCCACTTACTGGTTTATATTCGTGTGATACGCTCCACTTACTGGCTTATATTCGTGTGGCACACTCCACTTACCGGCTTATATTCGTGTGGCACGCTCTGCTTACTGGCTTATATTTGTGTGGCACGCTCCACTTACTGGTTTATATTCTTGTGCCACGCTCCACTTACTGGATTATATTCGTGTGCCACGCTCCACTTACTGGCTTACATTCGTGTGCCACGCTCCAATTACTGGCTTACATTCGTCTGCCACGCTCCACTTACTGGCTTATATTCGTGTGCCACGCTCCAACTACTGGCTTATATTCGTGTGCCACGCTCCAATTACTGGCTTATATTCGTGTGCCACGTCCACTTACTGGCTTTTATTCGTGTGCCCCGCTCCACTTACTAGCTTATATTCGTGCGCCACGCTCCACTTACTGGCTTATATTCGTGTGGGATGCTCCACTTACTTTCTTATATTCGCGTGGCACGCTCCACTTACTGGCTTATATTCGTGTGCCACGCTCCACTTACTGGCTTATAATCGTGTGCCACGCACCACTTACTGTATTATATTCGTGGGCCACGCTCCACTTGCTGACTTATATTCGTGTGGCACGCTCTACTTAGTGGCTTACATTCGTGTGGCACGCTCCACTTATTGGCTTATATTCGTGTGGCAAGCTACAATTACTGGTTTATTTTCGTGTGGGACGCTCCATTTACTGGCTTATATTCGTGTCGCACGCTCCACTTCCTGGCTTATATTCGTGTCGCAAGCTCCACTTACTGGCTTATATTCGTGTGGCATGCTCCACTTAATGGCTTATATTCTTGTGCCACGCTCCACTTACTGGCTTATAT
This sequence comes from Cherax quadricarinatus, assembly GCF_038502225.1. Classification (NCBI taxonomy): domain Eukaryota; kingdom Metazoa; phylum Arthropoda; class Malacostraca; order Decapoda; family Parastacidae; genus Cherax; species Cherax quadricarinatus. Next base: position 1,866,155 of record NC_091361.1, on the reverse strand, counting down.
TCGTGTGCCACGCTCTTCTTATTGGCTTATAATCGTGTGGCTCGCTATACTTACTGGCTTATATTCCTGTGGCACGCTCCATTTACTGGTTTATAATCGTGTGGCAAGCACTACTTACTGACTTATATTCGTGTGGCACGCTCCACTTTCTGGCTGATGTTCGTGTCGCACGCTCCATTTACTGGCTTATATTCGTTTGGAACGCTCCACTTACTGGTTTATATTCGTGTGGAACGCTCTACTTACTGGCTTATATTCTTGTGGCACGCTCCACTTACTGGCTTATATTCGTGCGCCACGCTCCACTTACTGGCTTATAATAGTGTGGCACACTCCAATTTCTGGCTTATATTCGTGTCGCACGCTCCACTTTCTGGCTTATATTCGTGTCGCAAGTCTCCACTTACTGGCTTATATTCGTGTGGCACGCTCCACTTACTGGCTTATATTCGTGTCGCACGCTCCACTTACTAGCTTATATTCATGTGGCGCACTCCACTTACTGGCTTATATTCGTGTGGCACGCTCCACTTTCTGACTTATATTCGTGTGCCACGCTCCACTTGCTGGCTTATATTAGGGTGGCACGCTCCACTTACTGGCTTATATTCGTGTGTCACGCTCAACTTACTGGCTTATATTCGTGCTGCACGCTCCACTTACTGGCTTATATTCGTGTGGCACGCTCCACTTACTTGGTTATACTCGTGTGGCTCGCTCCACTACTGGCTTATATTCGTGTGGCACGCTCTACTTACTGGTTTATATTCGTGTGGCACGCTCACTTACTGACTTATATTCGTGAGGCACGCTTCAGGTAAGACACATATGCAACAGTTAGACAACTTTATTCCGAAACGTTTCGCCTACACAGTAGGCTTCTTCAGTCGAATACAGAAAGTAGGCAGGAACAGTAGAGATGTGAAGACGATGTAATCAGTCCATCACCCTTAAAGTCGTAGAATTTGAGGTTGTCAGTCCCTCGGCCTGGAGAAGTTCAGTTCCATAGTCAGGAACTATGGAACTATGGAACTGAACTTCTCCAGGCCGAGGGACTGACAACCTCAAATTCTACGACTTTAAGGGTGATGGACTGATTACATCGTCTTCACATCTCCACTGTTCCTGCCTACTTTCTGTATTCGACTGAAGAAGCCTACTGTGTAGGCGAAACGTTTCGGAATAAAGTTGTCTAACTGTTGCATATGTGTCTTACCTAACAACCTGTCGGTATTGTATACCATTTTGATGTTCAGGCACGCTTCACTTGCTGGCTTACATTCGCGTGGCACTCTCCACTTACTGGCTTATTTTCCTGTGGCACGCTCCACTTACTGGCTTATATTCGTGTGCCACGGTGCACTTGCTGAATTATATTCGTGTGGCACGCTCCACTTACTGGGTTATATTCGTGTGCCACGGTCCACTTACTGGCTTATATTCGTGTGCCATGCTCCACTTACTTCCTTATATTCGTGAGCCACTCTCCACTTACTGGCATATATTCGTGTGCCACGCTCCATTTACCGGCTTATATTCGTGTGCCACGCTCCACTTCCTGGCTTATATTCGTGTGCCACGCTCCACTTACCGCTTATATTCGTGTGGCATGCTGCACTTACTGGCTTATATTCGTGTGCAACGCTCCACTTACTTTCTTACATTCGTGTGCCACGCTCCACTTACTTGCTTATATTCGTTTGCCACGCTCCACTTTCTGGCTTATATTCGTGTGCGACGCTCCACTTACTGGCTTATATTTGTGTTGCACACTCCACTTACTGGTTTATATTCATGTGACACGCTCCACTTAGTGGCTTATATTCCTGTGCCACGCTCCATTTACTGGCTTATATTCGTGTGCCTCGCTCCACTTACTGGTTTATATTCGTGTGGCGAGCTGAACTTACTTACATTCATGTGGCACGCTCTACTTACTGGCTTATGTTTGTCTGGCACGCTCCACTGATTGGCTTATATTCGTGTGGCACGCTCCACTTACTGGGTTATATTCGTGTGGCTCGCTCGACTTTCTGCCTTATATTCGTGTGGCACGATCCACTTACTGGCTTATATTCGTGTGCAACGCTCCACTTACTGGCTTATATTTGTGTGGCGCGCTCCACTTACTTGCTTATGTTCGTGTGGCACGCTCCACTTACTGGCTTATATTCGTGTGCTTCGCTCCACTTACTGGCTTATATTCGTGTGCTTCGCTCCACTTACTGGCTTATATTCGTGTGGCAAGCTCCACTTACTTGCTTATGGTCGTGTGGCACGCTCTACTTACTGGCTTATATTCGTGTGCTTCGCTCCACTTACTGGCTTATATTCGTGTGGCAAGCTCCATTTACTGACTTATATTCGTGTTTCACGCTCCACTTTCTGGGTTACATTCGCGTCGCACGCTCCACTTACTGGCTTATATTCGTTTGGCGCGCTCCACTTACTGGTTTATATTTGTGTGGTACGCTCCACTTACTTGCTTATATTCGTGTGGTACGCTCCAATTTCTGGCTTATATTCTTATAGCACGCTCCACTTACTGGCTTATATTCGTGTGGCACGCTCCACTTACTGGCTTATATTTGTGGGGCACGCTCCATTTACTGGCTTATAATCCTGTGGCACACTCCACTTAGTTGCTTATATTCGTGTGACACGCTCCACTTACTGGCTTATATTCGTGTGTCACGCTGCATTTACTTGCTTATATTCGTGTGGCGCGCTCCACTTACTGACTTTCATTCATGTGACACGCTCTACTTACTGTCTTATGTTTGTGTGGCACTCTCCACTTATTGGCTTATATTCGTGTGGCACGCTCCATTTACTGGGCTATATTCGTGACGCACGCTCGACTTTCTGGCTTATATTCGTGTGCAACGCTCCGCTTACTGGCTTATATTCTTGTGCCACGTTCAACTTAATGGCTTATATTCGTGTTGCACGCTCCACTTACTGGCTTATGTTCGTGTGGCACGCTCTGCTTACTGGCTTATATTTGTGTGGCACGCTCCACTTACTGGTTTATATTCTTGTGCCACGCTCCACTTACTGGATTATATTCGTGTGCCACGCTCCACTTACTGGCTTACATTCGTGTGCCACGCTCCTATTACTGGCTTACATTCGTCTGCCACGCTCCACTTACTGGCTTATATTCGTGTGCCACGCTCCAACTACTGGCTTATATTCGTGTGCCACGCTCCAATTACTGGCTTATATTCGTGTGCCATGTCCACTTACTGGCTTTTATTCGTGTGCCCCGCTCCACTTACTAGCTTATATTCGTGCGCCACGCTCCACTTACTGGCTTATATTCGTGTGGGATGCTCCACTTACTTTCTTATATTCGCGTGGCACGCTCCACTTACTGGCTTATAATCGTGTGCCACGCACCACTTACTGGATTATATTCGTGGGCCACGCTCCACTTGCTGACTTATATTCGTGTGGCACGCTCTACTTAGTGGCTTACATTCGTGTGGCACGCTCCACTTATTGGCTTATATTCGTGTGGCAAGCTACAATTACTGGTTTATTTTCGTGTGGGACGCTCCATTTACTGGCTTATATTCGTGTCGCACGCTCCACTTCCTGGCTTATATTCGTGTCGCAAGCTCCACTTACTGGCTTATATTCGTGTGGCATGCTCCACTTAATGGCTTATATTCTTGTGCCACGCTCCACTTACTGGCTTATATTCGTGTGCCACGCTCTTCTTACTGGCTTATAATCGTGTGGCTCGCTATACTTACTGGCTTATATTCCTGTGGCACGCTCCATTTACTGGTTTATAATCGTGTGGCAAGCACTACTTACTGACTTATATTCGTGTGGCACGCTCCACTTTCTGGCTGATGTTCGTGTCGCACGCTCCATTTACTGGCTTATATTCGTTTGGAACGCTCCACTTACTGGTTTATATTCGTGTGGAACGCTCTACTTACTGGCTTATATTCTTGTGGCACGCTCCACTTACTGGCTTATATTCGTGTGGCACGCTTCACTTACTGACTTATATTTGTGTGGCACGCTCCTCTTACTTGCTTATATTCTTGTGCCACGCTCCACTTACTGGCATGTATTCGCGTGCCATGCTCAACTTACTGGCTTATATTCGTGTGGCACGCTCCACTTACCGGCTTATATTCGTGTGGCACGATCTACTTACTGGCTTATATTTGTGTGCCACGCTCCACTTACTGGCTAATATTCGTGTGGCAGGCTCCACTTATTGGCTTATATTCGTGTGGCATGCTCCACTTACTTGCTGATATTCGTGTGGCAAACTCCAATTACTGGCTTATATTCGTGTGGCACGCTCCACTTACTGGCTTATATTCGTGTGGCACGCTCTACTTACCGGTTTTTATATGTGTGGCACGCTCCATTTACTGGCTTATATTCTTGTTCCACGCTCCACTTACTGGCTTATATTCGTGTGCCACGCTCCAATTACTGGCTTATATTCGTTTGGCACACTCCACTTACTGGCTAATATTCGTGTGGCACGCTCCACTTACTGGCTTATATTCGTGTGCCACACTCCAATTACTGGCTTTTATTCGTGTGCCACGCTCCAATTACTGGCTTATATTCGTGTGGCACGCTACACTTATTGGCTTATATTCGTGTGGCACGCTCCACTTACTGGCTTATATTCGTGTGGCACGCTCCATTTGCTGGCTTATATTCGTGTGGAAAGCTCCACTTACTGACTTATATTCGTGTGGCACGCTCCAATTACTGGCTTATATTCGGGTGGCAAGCTCCAGTTACTGGCTTATACTTGTGTGGCACGCTCCTCTTACTGGCTTATATTCGTGTGGCATGCTCCACCTACATTCTTACATTCGTGTGGCACACTCCACTTACTGGCTTATATTCGTGTGGCACGTTCCACTTACTTTCTTACATTCGTGTGGCACGCTCCACTTACTGGCTTATATTCGTGCGCCACGCTCCACTTACTGGCTTATAATAGTGTGGCACACTCCAATTTCTGGCTTATATTCGTGTCGCACGCTCCACTTTCTGGCTTATATTCGTGTCGCAAGTCTCCACTTACTGGCTTATATTCGTGTGGCACGCTCCACTTACTGGCTTATATTCGTGTCGCACGCTCCACTTACTAGCTTATATTCATGTGGCGCACTCCACTTACTGGCTTATATTCGTGTGGCACGCTCCACTTTCTGACTTATATTCGTGTGCCACGCTCCACTTGCTGGCTTATATTAGGGTGGCACGCTCCACTTACTGGCTTATATTCGTGTGTCACGCTCAACTTACTGGCTTATATTCGTGCTGCACGCTCCACTTACTGGCTTATATTCGTGTGGCACGCTCCACTTACTTGGTTATACTCGTGTGGCTCGCTCCACTACTGGATTATATTCGTGTGGCACGCTCTACTTACTGGTTTATATTCGTGTGGCACGCTCACTTACTGACTTATATTCGTGAGGCACGCTTCACTTGCTGGCTTACATTCGCGTGGCACTCTCCACTTACTGGCTTATTTTCCTGTGGCACGCTCCACTTACTGGCTTATATTCGTGTGCCACGGTGTACTTGCTGAATTATATTCGTGTGGCACGCTCCACTTACTGGGTTATATTCGTGTGCCACGGTCCACTTACTGGCTTATATTCGTGTGCCATGCTCCACTTACTTCCTTATATTCGTGAGCCACTCTCCACTTACTGGCATATATTCGTGTGCCACGCTCCATTTACCGGCTTATATTCGTGTGCCACGCTCCACTTCCTGGCTTATATTCGTGTGCCACGCTCCACTTACCGCTTATATTCGTGTGGCATGCTGCACTTACTGGCTTATATTCGTGTGCAACGCTCCACTTACTTTCTTACATTCGTGTGCCACGCTCCACTTACTTGCTTATATTCGTTTGCCACGCTCCACTTTCTGGCTTATATTCGTGTGCGACGCTCCACTTACTGGCTTATATTTGTGTTGCACACTCCACTTACTGGTTTATATTCATGTGACACGCTCCACTTAGTGGCTTATATTCCTGTGCCACGCTCCATTTACTGGCTTATATTCGTGTGCCTCGCTCCACTTACTGGTTTATATTCGTGTGGCGAGCTGAACTTACTTACATTCATGTGGCACGCTCTACTTACTGGCTTATGTTTGTCTGGCACGCTCCACTGATTGGCTTATATTCGTGTGGCACGCTCCACTTACTGGGTTATATTCGTGTGGCTCGCTCGACTTTCTGCCTTATATTCGTGTGGCACGATCCACTTACTGGCTTATATTCGTGTGCAACGCTCCACTTACTGGCTTATATTTGTGTGGCGCGCTCCACTTACTTGCTTATGTTCGTGTGGCACGCTCCACTTACTGGCTTATATTCGTGTGCTTCGCTCCACTTACTGGCTTATATTCGTGTGCTTCGCTCCACTTACTGGCTTATATTCGTGTGGCAAGCTCCACTTACTTGCTTATGGTCGTGTGGCACGCTCTACTTACTGGCTTATATTCGTGTGCTTCGCTCCACTTACTGGCTTATATTCGTGTGGCAAGCTCCACTTACTGACTTATATTCGTGTTTCACGCTCCACTTTCTGGGTTACATTCGCGTCGCACGCTCCACTTACTGGCTTATATTCGTTTGGCGTGCTCCACTTACTGGTTTATATTTGTGTGGTACGCTCCACTTACTTGCTTATATTCGTGTGGTACGCTCCAATTTCTGGCTTATATTCTTATAGCACGCTCCACTTACTGGCTTATATTCGTGTGGCACGCTCCACTTACTGGCTTATATTTGTGGGGCACGCTCCATTTACTGGCTTATAATCCTGTGGCACACTCCACTTAGTTGCTTATATTCGTGTGACACGCTCCACTTACTGGCTTATATTCGTGTGTCACGCTGCATTTACTTGCTTATATTCGTGTGGCGCGCTCCACTTACTGACTTTCATTCATGTGACACGCTCTACTTACTGTCTTATGTTTGTGTGGCACGCTCCACTTATTGGCTTATATTCGTGTGGCACGCTCCATTTACTGGGCTATATTCGTGACGCACGCTCGACTTTCTGGCTTATATTCGTGTGCAACGCTCCGCTTACTGGCTTATATTCTTGTGCCACGCTCCACTTAATGGCTTATATTCGTGTTGCACGCTCCACTTACTGGCTTATGTTCGTGTGGCACGCTCTACTTACTGGCTTACATTCGTTAGCCACGCTCCACTTACTGGCTTATATTCGTGTGGCACCCTCCACTTACTGGCTTGTATTCGTTTGGCACGGTCCACTTACTGGCTTATATTCGTGTGTCACACTCCACTTACTCTCTTGTATTCGTGTGGCACGCTCCACTTACTGGCTTATGTTCGTGTGGCACTCTCCATTTACTGGCTTAGATTCTTGTGGCACGCTCCACTTACTGGCTTATATTCGTGTGGCACGCTTCACTTACTGGCTTATATTCGTGTTGTATGCTTTACTTACTAGGTGATATTCGTGTGGCAAGCTGCACTTACTGGCTTATATTCGTGAGGCATGCTCCACTTACTGGCTTATATTCGTGTGGCACGCTCTGCTTACTGGTTTATATTCGTGTGTCACGCTCGGCTTACTGTCTTATATTCGTGTGGCACGCTCCACTTACTGGCTTATATTCGTGTGGCACGCTCCACTTACTGGCTTATATTCGTGTGGCACGCTCCACTTACTGGCTTATATTCTTGTGGCACGCTCCACTTTCTGACTTATATTTGTGTGCCACGCACCACTTACTGGCTTATATTAGTGTGGCACGCTCCACTTCGTGGCTTATATTCGTGTGGCACGCTCCACTTCGTGGCTTATATTCGTGTGGCACGCTCCACTTACTGCCTTATATTCGTGTGGCACGCTCCACTTACTTGCTTATATTCGTGTGCCACGCTCCACTTACTGGCTTATACTCTTGTGGCACGCTCCACTACTGGCTTATATTCGTGTGGCATGCTCTACTTACTGGTTTATATTCGTGTGGCACGCTCTCTTACTGGCTTATATTCTTGAGGCACGCTTCACTTGTTGGCTTATATTCGCGTGGCACGCTCCACTTACTGGCTTATTTTCGTGTGGCACGCTCTCTTACTGGCTTATATTTGTGTGGCACTCTATACTTACTGACTTATAGTCGTGTGCCACGCTACGCTTACTGGCTTATATTCATGTGCCACGGTGCACTTACTGAATTATATTCGTGTGGCACGCTCCACTTACTGGGTTATATTCGTGTGCCACGCTCCACTTACTGGCTTATATTCATGTGCCACGCTCCACTTACTGCTACATCACATAAGGATTTTGAATAAAATACATATTAATGATAAAAAATGTGAATTTTTAATAAATTGTTAAATTATTAAAATTAGACAAGTAATCTTGGAAAACCACATTCTGTTAGTTTTATGGACATATGAATTCCAAATCAACATGAATCAAATCAAATGATTTTACTAATAAAATATGCTCTTAATGGTTAGCCTACATAGTGAATCAAAGGAAGGAGGACCACTTTGATTTTTGTTTGTGCTGTCCATCGAGACCATTACGTTTCAGTGACCAGTAGTAATCCGCCATCATCCTGACATTCCATTTGCTCTGGTATCGAGTTTCTATGGTGAAAATATCCTGATGGAACCGCTCTCCTTGTTCCTCACTGTAATCCCCACAACTGTTGAGAAAATAGTCACGATGTGAATGCAAAAAATGAATCATCACACTCATTCTAGACCCAAGTTCTTGGAAACTTTAAATCAGGTGTTGGATCATTTTTTCACATTCGGGGAACGCCTGTTGCCCAGGAACTTGTGGACAATCTGCTTGAATGAAAACCAGGCATTCACCTCGACACCTGCTAATGATTCTTCAAAATGCTTGTACTTCATCAATTCCCGAATCTGAGAGCCAATAAAGATTCCTGCCTTTAGCTTTCCTTCACTTATACAAGGAAACTTTGACTCCAGGTACTTGAAAGCAGTTCCATTCTTGTTCAAGACCTTCACAAAAATTTTCATAAGCCCTAATTTGATGTGGAGTTTTGGCAGCAGAATTTTCTTGGGGTCAACTAGTGGCACAGTTTTCACTTTGTGATTTCCGGGTAAGAAGCTGGTTCTTGGTAGCCAGTCTTTTTGTTCATAGTGCTGGCTGTCTGCCCTGCTATCCCAAAGACACAGAAAACAAGGGATGCTTGATGCATCATCCGCCTTGAAGACCTAGTAAGAGAGCAATAACTTTTAAATCACCACAAATGAGAAAATTGTGATTGTGGTACTTGATTGCAGATATTCGTGTCTTCATATTTGCGTAAGTTTCTGACATTTGGACACTTTGGCCAATTGGCACAGATGCAGCTGTGTTGCCATTGTAGAGAAGTAGAGCCTTTAGACTTCTTTTAGAAGAGTCAACGAATAGTCTCCATACATCTGATTTGTATGACATCCCCATGTGTTTAATAAGGCCTGAAATATTTGAACAGAAAACTAAAGAATCCTCTTTGTCAAAGAACTGAGTGAATTCCGCTTCACAGTGACGGTATCAAGCGAATGTTGTTCCTTGAGCTAGAAGCCTGTGTTCCTTCAGTCAAGAGCCAAGTAACTGTGCACTTTCTTTTGGAAGGTTAAGGTCTCTCACCAAATCATTGAGCTCAACTTGGGTGAAGGGTTTGGGATCGTCATTTGTTGGTAGTTCACAGTTTACTTCCATCTCCTTAGAATCACTGGTATCAGACTCTGACGAAATTTGCCATGGCTCAGGTGGCACAGGTAGAGAAATATCTTCAGAGTGTGGAACAGGCCTTGTTGCTGCAATATGGTTGAACATTAAAATGGTATAAAATACCGACAGATTGTTAGGTAAGACACATATGCAACAGTTAGGTATCTTTATTTCGAAACGTTTCGCCTACACAGTAGGCTTCCTCAGTCGAGTACAGAAAAGTTGATAGAAGCAGAAGATACTTGAAGACGATGTAATCAGTCCATCATATTGTTTCAGACAACGGAACAATGCTCTTCTCCAGACTGAGGGACTGACCACCTCAAAACTTTAAGGGTGATGGACTGATTACATCGTCTTCAAGTATCTTCTGCTTCTATCAACTTTTCTGTACTCGACTGAGGAAGCCTACTGTGTAGGCGAAACGTTTCGAAATAAAGATACCTAACTGTTGCATATGTGTCTTACCTGCAATATGGTTGTTCATCTTCTCCCTCCATACCATTCGTATTCCAACTGACCACTTTTGGAGCTTACTGATGCAACTCTTGCAAGCTTTGTCTGGTGCAAATGGTTTGTCCTGGTCTCCAGGTTTGCAGCCAAAATAAGCAAAGTAGCAGCGCTTCAGTAAGGGAGTAATAGACTTGAGAAATACGGAAGAAATGCTTTGAGAGTCTGTCTGTGTGTTACTATTACGAGCACAAGTGATGTTGTGTGGGACTCTAGCAACTGTTGGTAATTAAGTCAGCAGACTTATAAACTAGGCAGCGCAGGAACGAAGTAAAACAGCAGAGATTAAATTCTTAATCCGTGAATTAATTCACCAAAACTGTGTAAAGGTATTTACACTGTATACAGTGAATATTTATAAGATGATATATACATGCAAGAGCTACTGTCAAAATAGTCATCGACCAAAGGTAAAACTAGTCTTCCTCTTCTACTTCACGAGTTGAAAACATCGCTTCACAGAATAGGTCGGCTTTTATGTGATTGGCTGATGAACCAGCAATTAGCACAACTATGGAGCCCTGACTGTTATATTCTTAATTGCTGGTTAAGTGGTCTACAAGGTATTCAAATATTGCATTTATTGCAGGGAAGTTGTCTGATGAGACTGTATGGACTGATAAATTTGGAGAGAAACTTGTGTATACCAGGATTGGTTTAGAAAGACACGTAAGCAAACACTATGACATATTTATTAGAAAACGTTTCGGTCCTGGGACCTTGATCACTTCTAACATACAGAGGTAGAAAGACATTATATATATAGGCGGAGAGTGAGGTGTGACGCACGTGACGTCACACCTCACTCTCCGCCTATATATATAATGCCTTTCTACCTCTATGTTAGAGGTGATCAAGGTCCCAGGACCGAAACGTTTTCTAATAAATATGTCATAGTGTTTGCTTACGTGTCTTTCTAAACCAACTTGTCGGTATTTATTACCAAGGTTTATACCATACCAGGATTTAAAATGTGGTTTTGTAATATGAGAGTTCACCTCGTATTATTTTACTATCCATGTACGAGGCGTTGCCAACATTAGTAAAAATAACGGATACCTTTCTGAGATTTTTCCGCACAGTCTGGACTAATATTTGGAAATTAATTTTTATTCTTTACTAAGATCATCGGGGTATTAGTTTGAGGCAGAATAAACAAGAACGAAAATAAAAACAACCAAAATTTTGGACAGCTTATCAAGCACTAAGGCAGTCTGAAATTACTACGAATGGTGAGGTAGACAGAGATGCAGTACATGAGAACTGCATTCAACTCAGCTGTGAAAACGCTATTTGAGCCTAATAAATGACCTCTTATAACTCTATCTGGAAAATCTACTGCAAACCCGACCCCTAGAATCTCAGTCTCATGCAGTGGCATGAGATTGAGTTTCGAGGTGGTTAATCAGAAGATTGCTAGCACACTCAAAATACACATTGATGTCCGGGGTCGATCTCCGGTATGAGTAGAATCATTAAGACATGTTTCCTTAAGACACCTGCTATCCATGTTCACCTACCAGTAAAATAGGTACCTGGGTGTTAGTCGACTGGAGTGGGTCACGTCCTGGAAAAAATGACCTAATTTGCCCAACATGCTCTGCCTAACAAGGGGCTTTCTACATGGAAGTATGTCCTTGATTATTGTATTATTAACTAAGCTTCGCACATGGAAGCGGGGAAAAACAGACACGAATCGTCGGAACTTCCTAAGAAAAAAGAGACAAGAATCTGAAGGACATTCCTCAGGGTAAATATAGTGAAGGCAAGAGAGAATGAAAACGGAGAGAAAAGGGACTTAATAAAGAGGGACGTCGATCGAACTAAGGACATCTACTGACGTCTTTTACCATCCTTTATGTACAAGGATTGTGAAGGTCATGAGAGCAGACAAAATAACAGAGATAATGGGCATAACGCCAATCCTGCAAAGATGGAATATTCGCCTCTGCATATTGGTTCTCGATCTGGAAGGAACGAAAATCACCTACACACAGATGCAACCCTTGATGAATGGGATCAAGTTTAGAAAGGGCTGCGGAAGAGGCAGCAGAATATAATTGGTCGCCATAATCCAATATCGATAAGATTAAGGCAGAATGTCTATGAGTGCCCTCAAGAAAGATGGGCATTTGTTTTAAGGAGGTTCAACAGGTTATGACAAGTTGCTTTAACGAATTTTATGTTAGTGTTCTAGGACATTCGGCGATTAAACAGGACAAGAAACTTTACTGTCTCGTTCAGGGTTACACGAATCATACAAGTATAACGCTTTATTAGAGACAACAGAGCATCTTATAAAAGTAATTTAATGTGTTTTAGTAACAGAAAATTTAGACCCATGAGTAGTGACCCGGTGGAAAAAACGGTTGATAGCATTTTGGAGAAAGAGAATGCTTTCCGTGGTGACAGTCAATGTCTGCGCAAGTTAGAGCAAAATCGTCAATATTAGTAACGACCTAATATACGACGGGAAAACAGAGGAGAGAAGAAAAAGAATGTTTCTGCCTGGATATAGTCAGGGGAAAACATTATTAACCTGGACACAGAAATGTTTCTCGGACAAGAAAATTTAAAGAAAACCGGCAGATTGTCTCGGAGTGACTAAGGAAAGAGACTGAGACAAGATGTTTTATCGCCAGGTAGTGTCGTACAATTTTTGAAGATTAAAAATACACAGTAATATCCAAGAGTCTACAAGCAAAGTCATTAAGAACTTAAAAATATAAAGTGATCGATAGTGGATTGTCCATTACGACAGCCAAAAATGACGAGTGGAAAGGCAATGGCGTGTCTCCAAATACGTCAAACGTTTATTTATCAAACGTTCCAACAACGTAAAGCCTGTATTAGTAAGAGCTATGGATTGCAAGTGAGATGCATCATGGCCCGAGGTACAGTATACCTATAGAGGGTTTTGAGAGTGAGTGTGTGAGACCATTTCTATTTGTAGGTTTCTGATAAACTTGAAATCTTAAGTTGTTATCTACTTTGTGAAAGAGAACGTCTAGAAAATGTGGCTTGTCACTGGACTCCTCTTCTAGTGTAAACAGTCGATGGAAGGAAATGGGACGGGAATCCCTGATAAACAACCTACTCTCAATAAATTAGACACATGTGCAACTCTTGGGTATCTTTATTGAGGAAACGTTTCGCCACACAGTGGCTTCATCAGTCCATACGTAGGAGAAACTTGAAGAACAGGAGGAGAATGAGGTAATCAGTCCCTCAACCTTGAGTCGATGTGTTCAGTCCATCAATCTATTCAAGATTGATGGACTGAACACATCGACTCAAGGTTGAGGGACTGATTACCTCATTCTCCTCCTGTTCTTCAAGTTTTTAGATGAATGGTTCAGAGAACCGACATGTTGATAAATTAGACACATGTGCAACTCTTGGATATCTTTATTGAGGAAACGTTTCGCCACACAGTGGCTTCATCAGTCCATACAAAGGAGAATCTTGAAGAACAGGAGGAGAATGAGGTAATCAGTCCCTCAACCTTGAGTCGATGTGGTCAGTCCATCAATCTTGAATAGAATACGGCATACGTGCTGAGAAGGAGCTTATAAACCGTTGGCAGGAGAGGTGCAGAAGTCATAGGTCGTGTAACATTTGTTCAATGTTGAAGTAGGTCGTGCCCAAGAATTAGGCAAGCGAAGAATTCCCAAGTATTAAGATCCCAAGAAGTTGCAGTGTCTGACAGGTTTGTAGATGAATGGTTCAGAGAACCGACATGTTGATAAATTAGACACATGTGCAACTCTTGGATATCTTTATTGAGGAAACGTTTCGCCACACAGTGGCTTCATCAGTCCATACAAAGGAGAATCTAGAAGAACAGGAGGAGAATGAGGTAATCAGTCCCTCAACCTTGAGTCGATGTGGTCAGTCCATCAATCTTGAATAGAATACGGCATACGTGCTGAGAAGGAGCTTATAAACCGTTGGCAGGAGAGGTGCAGAAGTCATAGGTCGTGTAACATTTGTTCAATGTTGAAGTAGGTCGTGCCCAAGAATTAGGCAAGAATTATGTCAGCTATAATTGATTCTAATAACTTGCCCACTATAGATGTCAGGCTTATTGGACGGTAATTTGAAGGAGTGGACTTATCCCCTGATTTGAATATAGGAACCACATTAGCCATCTTCCACAACTCTGGCACAACACTGGTAAGGATGGACGCATTGAATACACTCGTTAATGGCTGACTAAGCTCCATCTTACATTCCTTAAGTACCCTTGAAAACAACTCATCGGGTCCCGGGGACTTATTTTGTTTCAGTTTGTCTATCTGTTTAATAACCATGTCCCTCGTGACAGTAATATTAGTTAACTTAAATTCATCAGGAACTAAATAATTGTTAATTACTGGAATCTCATTTACATCTTCCTGTGTAAAAACTGACAAAAAATAGTCATTAAATAAGGAACACATTTCCAGTTCATTATCCGTCAGCTGTCCATTCCCAGATTTCAGAGGTCCTACTTTTTCCTTCACCTTCGTCCTATACACTTGAAAGAACCCTTTTGGATTAGTCTTTGATTCATTAGCAACTCTAATTTCATAGTCACGTTTAGCCTTTCTAATCGCCTTTTTTACTTCTCTTTTAAGCTGAACATATTGGTCAGTAAGGTTAACCTCTCCTCTTCTGATGCGCCTATAAATTCCCCTTTTCTCCCCTAATAGATGCTTTAGCCTCCTGTTAACCCATTTGGGATCGTTATTATTAGACCTAATTTCTCTCTGGGGAATGTATATACTCTGGGCACTGTGTACATTATTAAGAAAACATTCATAAAAGCAGATCCCTTCATATTCATAAGTATGATTATCGTCAATAAAATCATTAGCTAGATAACCCCAATCAAGATTAGACAGATGTTCCCTAAGTCCATTATAATCTGCAGAACGAAAATCAGATTTTAGACTCTATAACTCCACTCGGTACATCATCAGATGCAGCATTTTCCACCTGACCCAGCATTCTGAGCCTGTGTTATGAATGGTTTGAAAAACCGACAAGTTGAAGATTGAGACACTTATGCAACATATGGGAATCTTTATTCAGGAAACTTTTCGCCACACAGCGGCTTTATCAGTCCAATACAAAGTAGAAAGGCGTAAGGAGAGGAAGATTTTCATTACCGCAAACTCCTCCTCTCCTTACGCCTTTCTACTTTGTATTGGACTGATGAAGCCACTGTGTGGCGAAACGTTTCCTGAATAAAGATTCCCATATGTTGCAAAAGTGTGTCAATCTTCATTCTGAACCTGACTATAAATACTGGCGTACCTTCTATCCCAGGCATCGTTGAGGTAGGGGTGCAGGAGGTTCTTGACCATGACGCCTGGTTGAGGTTTCGAGGGTTGGGAATTCCTGGACATTGAGTTGGGTTAGCTGATGAGAGATCTGCGGTGTGGCAGGGTTCTCTGCACCCATCGTCTGCTGAGAGTGATGATCCGTCGTAGCCTGCTGCCGAGTTTTTTGCGTCTTCCAGACGCCAAAAGGAACAGGAGACGTCAACTGGGTACATCTGGTCAATGCGATCAGCAGGCGGCACTAAACGAGCCCTCACCGGCCATAGCACGACAACGCAGGCACTCCTTACCCGGCACAGGCGCTTTGCAGGCTCAACTGGCACCTCAACAGCAGATTCCGGCTACCCAACCTGGTATACAGCAACAGACCACGGTGCATACAATAAAGAAATCCAAACCTCAGCAGTCCCTACAGACCACAACAGCCCAGGTAATATCCACTGTTTCGAGCTCAACGCCAAAGCAGGCCCTCACCAGTGAGGATCTCGTAGCACTCATCAAGGTGTTCACGGATCTTATTTGCAACACAATCAATTCCACGGAACAACAGAGCATATTCCGGCAGATGGTCAGTACGCTCCAGAGAGTGTGCTTACTGACCGAGGAGGAGACAGTGGATGCCATTAATTTGCAAGTTCTCAGAGCGGGCAGGGCTCAGTCTCCAGCTTAGGAAACAACAGCGATGGAATAACCTCGGTACCAAATCACACCCTCAAGGTCCTACAATGGAACATTCAGGGCCTGAGGGGCAAACAGCACCTCTTGCTGGAGGCAGTAATCCGAGATCGCGTTGACATCATCTTGCTACAAGAAACTCTGACTGTCCCGACTATCTGCCCAAGACTACCCGGTTTTGCTGGGTATTTTCGGCACATGGACGCGGGCGTTCACTGCAGAGGCACAGCTGTATTTGTATCCACTACAATATCTCAAGAGGTTATAGCCAACCCTGCGGACTGTGGGGAGGATGTTGAGGTACAGGCCATCCTTGCACACATACCTGTGGCTCCCATTACCATCTATAACATCTACAAGAACCCAAGACACACCCTCGACATTGCAGAGCTCCTCGCGCTATCACGCACTGAGTGTATTATTGTGGGTGGAGATTTCAACGCATATCACCCAATGCTGCACTCTCACTCAGCAACCAATGCTGGTGGCAGACACATAGCAATGCTCCTACACGATATTCCAGAGGTAAAGTTGCTAAACAATGGAGACCCCCACACACCTGTTGGGTGGCTGCCTCGACCTTACCTTTGGGTCAAGACAACTCGCAGCAGGAGCCACATGGGAAACTCATCCTCACCTTGTCAGTGACCATTTTGCAGTGATCACCACCTTCAACATCAACAGGCCTCCCACAGTTGTGCTGCCTTCTAGATGGGACGTAAAAAGGGCCAACTGGAAGGTGTTCCAGGATTATCTTTATGACTGGTGGTCCACATACGCTCTATCTGAAGACTGTGATACGGCTGAACAGGAGCTAATCACTGTTCTCATCCAGACAGCAGAATGCACAATTCCAAAGAGGTCCGCAGGACTCACTCACAAAAGAGACTGGTGGTTCTACCACGACGAGGTGCGGGAGCAGAACTGTCAGCATAGTTGCTGATCCCTGTGTTGTATAGCATATCAGTATCATCCATGTGCTTTAGATAGGAGATCCCTAGGCCTGTGACTGTTTGTGTGACGTCATGGGATGCGCATGTGTACATTCGTACCTCTGCCACATTCTCAGTCGACACATAGACATCCAGGCTAGAACACGGCAAGGCTGGGCTCCATCTCCCATCATCACAGACTGACAATATATCGTTACCATCCAACAAGTGTGCTACCTTCAACCCTCGATATCCACATTTAAGAACCCCTACGATAAATGGTGGCATCAGTGGGCCTGTAATTCTGACGATTACAGCGATTTCTGGAGATAAATTTCGACCGAGCCGGCTGCCATCTTGTGAGTAGGCCTGCCGAGAAGGTTAACGCCAGCCAGCTACCTCAGCCAGTTCTTCCCTCCCAAGCTCCTACCAGCTTCTACACCATTCACTGGTCAGTCTCTTTGTATTAGTGTTATCTGCTTATTTTCATCACTCCCGAGGGGTTGACCCGAGTTTGCAAAATAAGCCAGCTTCCAGTCTGTGGTGGGGGAGTCAGAACAACCGAGTCCAGTCCAGTCTAGCTTACTCCATCCAGTTCTTTTGCCTGCCAAGCCAGTTTCCACCCCAGCTGTGCTCATCGTGAGTTCTCAAGCTATTCTGTGTGAAGGGTTAAGATAAGCCAGCTAGCAACTAACCCAGGTTTCTTACCCCAGTACTCAAGCAAGCCACGTGAGTACAGTCTTCATCGCTTGTGATTCAAGCTCCAAGCCATTCTGAGTGCTCTTTTTCATCTCTGTGGTGTTCTGGTATTTCGTGGGTGTATTTTAAGCCAGCCGGCTTAGAATTATCTTCACGCAAGTGTGGGTGTCCTCAGTGAGGCTTAAGCCATTCAACCCATAGGCCCACTCACCACGTGTGTCTCACCACCCCCGGTCTTAGCTCTGTTAAGCCCACCCACCCACTCACCACGCGGCCTCAGACGCCTTAGCCCTGTTAACCCACTAACCCAACCACTCTCACTGTGTTTTGGTACTCACCCAACCTCTACCAGTGTTTGGTACACTACGAGGGGTTATAGCACCATATTTTAAGGACCACATACGGGGTCAAGAGCTAGAATGTGTCTTCGACAGTGGCGCCACCAATGAAAGCCTCCTGTGTGAGTCTATCATCGATTTAAGCGCAAATTCTTCGAGTGTGGAGAGAAGTCAGTGATCGTAGTCAGCAACCAGTCTCCTCTACTCTCCATTACCATCAACCTTATTCTTCACCAAGTCGTTACAGCGATAATATTTTTCATAGAGACATTTGCGAGTGTTGAGACATTTCTTTTGTGTTCCAATGGATTTTCTTAGTGACATTCAGTGACTCTCGATCAGACTCAGTGTTTGTTTGCAATAATCTTTTTATCTCCTCAATTCAGTGTTAATTTTCGTGCATTATCTTATGTCTGTTGTGTTGTGTCTTTTTATACACTTGAAGTAAGTACTTAGTGTTTTCCTTTGTTGTGTGTGCAACATATGAGCAGTATAGAACTTGTGTTTACACTTCACAATCACCTAGTGTTCTCAGTGATCCAGTGAATTAATTCAGTAATTTATTTAGTTGTGTTTTGCATCACAACTCAGTGTTGTCTCAGTTATATATATTTTTTTCATCCCAGCATTTGTTTATTCTTGTTGAACATTCTTGTGTTCATATTCTTTTAATTTAGCCAGTGTCTAATTTGTCTTATTTCCACAGACAATAGTGCCATTGTTTTGTGCAAGCAAGATAATTATTATCTTATCAAAGTTTTCACACATCAAGTTTCATTGCAAGAAAATTCTAGTATTGTGTTTATGTTGATGTGTTGTGTTCTGCATCACTGTAAGTGTTCAAACTTTTTTTGTTTTGTGTTTTAGCACCTATTATTTTTCATGTTTCATTGAAAAAATTCACTCTTAGTGCAATTTTTAAGTTCTTTTAGAGTAAATTGTTCCTTTGCTTGTTAAGTGTTGCTTGAGTGCAGTTAAGAGTTAAAGTGTTCAGTCAGTTCATTCCTTGGTATATTTCTTTTCTTGTGTGTGTAATAATTTTTTTTATTATTGCACATTGACTCATTTTGCAATAATTCTTGTGCAAAGATTGTGTTGCCATTAAAGTTTTTCTTGCATAAATTTTATGCAGTGTTGTGCAGTACTTTTTGATTAGCAATTGTTATTTGCAATATTGCTAGAGTTTATTTCAGTGCAGTTTCATATGCTCTGTTCTGTGCATAATATTTTATTCTTTCTGTGCCATTTTATTTTATTTCAGTGAATTGTATCCCAGTTTGTTTTATTTTTGCACCAGCTTTATTGAGTCCATTTTATCATTTTATTGTGTATTTCCCTATTGCATTGAGAGTAAAGACAACTCACTGTGCCATTCATTCAATTTAAAGTAAAAGTTGAGCAAATTCGATTTGAGTAAAGTACAAGTTATCTTGATTTTCAAAGTGTTGTTCATTCAATTGCATATTTTTCTTGTGTGAGTTTCTTTGCTTACTGTGTGACCTGTCAATTTTTAATTACTTATGCAGAATAGTTAAGCATTTTCTTCCCATTTAAGCTTACTGTGTCATTCTTTCTTTTTTTTTTTTTTCTTGCCTTATGCCCTTGTGTAAGTTCCCTGAGAACATGTCCCAGTCACTTTTGAATGTTCACTTAGTGTATCATGCCAGTCAAAGTCAATATGAATCAGTCCAAAGTGCCAATATTCCCTTACTGACTGAAAGACAATACCTAGCCCCTGAGCAATATGTTTGTTCTCACAGATTGTATCAGAGATTTGTTAAAGTGCTGCGAAATGTGAAGTTCAGATTAAGTTCCTATAGATTCGTTCATTACTTATTAACGTAGGCGAACGGTCAGGCACTAGTAAGTCTGTCACTCCCATCTGTGTTCCACCTACACCTTCAGACTTGCAAGATAGTGTTCCGTTGCCTCAAGTGTCCGGGGACACTCAGACTGCCTTGAGTGCACAGCCTATCCCTGTAATGACTGCTAGTTCGAGTAGTAGTTTCTCCACAGGGGATGCCTTGTCAGAAAACGATTACTTGAAACTAGTAATGCCATCTCTTGTTGATGTGACATGCTGTCTGCAGAAAGACGTCTCTGTTACAGCTAGTGCTCTCCCTAGAGTGTCTGTTGTTGTTCCTAATGTTCCAGATGGTGATCCCATGCTAGTTGACAGTAATCAGTGCATTGTAAGAAGTTATTTCTCGAGTAACTTTCACATGTTGTTAACGTTTGTAAGTGAAGTTTCTTTATAGCTGATACCTCGTGTCACTGTGTGCGACTCAGATTGAATATCAGCATTGTTGACCGTGTTAATTTATTTTCTCCTGTGCTTGCAGTTTGAGATAGTAGATTCGTTCTCCCTTGCTCATATTGCGTGTTATAGCGTTAATTTTTTCAACCGGGGAGAGTCATCCACTCCACCGAGTTTGTTCATTCCTCCAGTAAGAAAGAACCTATCCCTTGTGTTCTGGTGATTCGATTTAATTTATTTTCTCCTGTCCTTGCAGTTTGAGATAGTAGATTCGTTCTCCCTTGCTCATATTGCGTGTTATAGATGGAGAGTCATCCACTTATATCCCTTGACTGTGAAGATCTTATTCTGACTGTGAAGCCACCAGCACCCATTAGTGACTCTGTAATGAGCCAAGAATTACTGTATCGAATAGTCGAATTGTGTACTCCTAGCAGAAGTTAGTAATTCCACAGTCACTAGTGAATGTAGCTGTATCTTTTGTAGATACTCATTCAGATCTCCCTCAGTCAAGGCATGTGTTAGCCATTGCAGAGGAATTCGATCCTCCCAGAGATGATAACCATTCTGCATACTTAAACCTTACCCTCGCAGAATTGGGTTTAAATGTAAACAACCTGTATAATTAGATGTCCGAGATGAATGAAACTGTCAACCGTGTGTTTTGTTAATAGCTGATTAGTTTGTCAGAAATTTTCGTGTTCACGTTCCCTCCGTATTCTGAGAATTTGACAGTAATGATCTGAGTGCACACCAGATGCCTTTGCTGTTAATTTCACCTTGTATATATATATTTATTCTTCCTCAGAATCCGTAGAGTGCATGAATACAGATCGATCGATCAATTCTATCCCATATTGTACAATGATTTGTTCTCATAGTTTGTAATGCATTACGTAAAACTCATTTTGTTAACATCCATTATGATATCATCCATTAATTCTAAGTTATATATGAATTTGTTATTGTATAGAATCAGCCCAGAACCACCTGCCTATTCAGCCTATGGATAGTAGTGTATGTCGAGACGACATACGTAACATGACCGAGCTGTCAGCATAGTTGCTGATCCCTGTGTTGTGTAGCATATGAGTATCATCCATGTGCTTTAGATAGGAGATCCCTAGGCCTGTGACTGTTTGTGTGATGTCACGGGATGCGCATGTGTACGTTCGTACCTCTGCCACCTTCTCAGTCGACACTTAGACATCCAGGCTAGAACACGGCAAGGCTGGGCTCCATCTCCCATCATCACAGTCTGACAATATATCGTTACCATCCAACAAGTGTGTCTACCTTCAACCCTCGATATCTCCATTTAAGAACCCCTACGATAGAACCACCGCATCAACTCTTTTAGGAAGCTATACAGGCGTAACCCTACGGCAGAGAACAGGAATACTCTGAGAGCCATTGTGCAATATACCCGCAGAGTATCTCTCAGAGTAAAAACTGAGAATTGGCTGGAGTGGTGCTCAACATTCGGGCATCACACCACCTTATCTGAGATATGGGGCAAGCTCAACATAGCAACTGGCAAGAGCAAGCCGAGGCCACCAGTACACCTGAACCCATCCCAGGAAGCTGAGAAACTAGTGGAGCTTTTCACTTCCATGGGAGCCTCCACTCAGCTCCCACAGGACATCCGGAATATACAGACGGATCTTCTGCCACAACGCCAGCTAACGATACAAGCCATAAGCCAAATTGAAAGTAAAAACTCCTCTTTGTGCCAACCTGCCATACAGTAGTCAATCGTGCAGGATTAAAGTACAAACATTGTCATTAACTGTTATTAAAAGTAACTGTAGGTTGCTTTAGAAATGGGTTGGATAGATATTAGTGACAGGGGCTAGGCCAGTGTAACATGGAATAGAGTGCCTCTGAGTGTTCCTCTCTGTTAACATGTCGCTCGATATATATATATATATATATATATATATATATATATATATATATATATATATATATATATATATATATATATATATATATATGTATATATATATGTCGTGCCGAATAGGCAGAACTTGCGATCTTGGCTTAAATAGCAACGCTCATCTTGCTATATAGGACAAGTGAAAATTTGTGTATGCAATAATTTCGCCAAAATCATTCTGAACCTAACGAAAAAAATATATTTCACCGTGTTTGTTTAGTATTAAATTATTGTAAACAAATCTAAAATATATTTAGTTGGGTTAGGCTAAAATAAATTGTTCTTGTTATAATAAGGTTAGGTAAGTTTTCTAAGTTCCTTTTGGTGCAAAATTATAAATTTTTACATAAACATTAATGAAAAAAATATATCTTTAAACGTATAAGAGAAAATTTTAGAAAGGACTTAATTTTAAATGAGTTCTTGCTAATTGACCAGTTTTACATATTCGGCACGACATATATATATATATATATATACGTATGAGCGCCACCCCTCCCCCCATAAGGAGCACCCAAAAATTTAATCCAAGGAAGTGTAGAGTAAATCTCGATCCAAGGAGATGGAGCAGGAATATTAGGTTGAAAGGGTGATGGTGATCTTGTTCCGGGGAAGTAGAGACTACAAGAAAATGGAAAAATCGAAGTTTTAGGGAATGTCGTGGGGTTCAGGAGGAGGGGTTAAATATTGATCCAAGGAGATGGAGCAGGAATATTGGGTTTAGAGGCTATGGACGGTAGGAAGGGTGATCTTGATCCTAGGAGGTGAAGCAGGGATTTTGGGAGGATGGAAGTGGGTGGTGGGAGGTGGAAGGAAGAGGGAGGTCTTGATCCGAGGAGTAGGAAAATACAAGAAAATGGAAAAAAAATTAATTAAATATTTTGGAAGTGGATGGTTGGAGACGGAGAGGGAGGTCTTGATCCAAGGAAGTGGAAACTACAAGAAAATTGGAAAAATGGAAAATTGGATCTTAGGGGGGAGTCAGGAGGTCTTACCTTAGAGATACCCATAGGGAGGAGTGAAAATGTCTCTGATCCCCATAGGGGGACCTTCAAAAATTATGAAATTCGAAAAAAATCGAAAATTCGAGAAAAATCGAAAAAAAAATCGAGGAGCGGGGACGATCCGGGCGACGCAGCAGAAGACGCTGCAAGGGCAGCGAGCGGGTACGGGTGTGGGCATGAGTGAGGTGAGGGCGACGGACGGCATGGGACCGCCGCCATCTTGAGCATCTCAGACTTGAGGATCATAGGCTAGTGAGGAGCTCAGAAGAAAAGTCTACTACTTAGTGTGACCTAAGTGTAAAGAGAAATAGCATGACATACCCAAAATCTTGCATGTTTATGAGACAGAAAAAAGACCCCAGCAATCCTACCATAATGTAAGAGGAATACAGGCTTTCGTTTTACACTCGCTTGGAAGGATGGTAGTACCTGCCCAAATGGTTGCTGTCTACACACACACACACACACACACACACACACACACACATATATATATATATATATATATATATATATATATATATATATATATATATATATATATATATATATATATATATATATGTGTGTGTGTGTGTGTGTGTGTGTACTCACCTATTTGTACTCACCTATTTGTGGTTGCAGGGGTCGAGTCTTAGCTCCTGGCCCCGCCTCTTCACCGGTTGCTACTAGGCCCTCTCTCTCCCCGCTCCATGAGCTTTATCAAACCTCGTCTTAAAACTGTGTATGGTTCCTGCCTCCACTACGTCCTTTTCTAGGCTATTCCACTGCCTTACAACTCAATGACTGAAGAAATACTTCCTACTATCTCTCTGACTCATTTGTGTCTTCAACTTCCAATTGTGGCCTCTTGTTTCTGTGTCCCCTCCCTGGAACATCCTGTCTTTGTCCACCTTGTCTATTCCACGCAGTATTTTATATGTTATCATGTCTCCCCTGACCCTCCTGTCCTCCAGTGTCGTCAGGACATTCCCTTTAGCTCTGGAACTAACCTTGTCGCAAACCTTTGTACTTTCTCTAGTTTCTTGACGTGCTTTATCAAGTGCGGGTTCCAAACAGGTGCTGCATACTCCAGTATGGGCCTAACATACACGGTGTACAGTGTCTTGAATGATTACTTACTAAGGTATCGGAATGCTGTTCTCAGGTTTGCCAGGCGCCCATATGCTGCAGCAGTTATCTGATTGATGTGTGCTTCCGGAGACATGCTCGGTGTTATACTCACCCCAAGATCTTTCTCCTTGAGTGAGGTTTGCAGTCTTTGGCCACCTAGCCTATACTCTGTCTGTGGTCTTCTGTGCCCTTCCCCTATCTTCATGACTTTGCATTTGGCAGGATTAAATTCGAGAAGCCATTTGCTGGACCAGGTGTCCAGTCTGTCCAGGTCTCTTTGAAGTCCTGCCTGGTCCTCATCAGATTTAATTCTCCTCATTAACTTCACATCATCTGCAAACAGGGACACTTCTGAGTCTAACCCTTCCATCATGTCGTTCACATATACCAAAAATAGCACTGGTCCTAGGACCGACCCCTGTGGGACCCCGCTCGTCACAGGTGCCCACTGTGATACATCATTACGTACCATGACTCGTTGTTGCCTCCCTGTCAGGTATTCTCTGATCCATTGCAGTGCCCTTCCTGTTATATGCGCCTGATGCTCTAGCTTCTGCACTAATCTCTTGTGAGGAACTGTGTCAAAGGCCTTCTTGCAGTCCAAGAAGATGCAATCAACCCACCCCTCTCTCTCGTGTCTTACTTCTGTTATTTTATCATAAAACTCCAGAAGGTTTGTGACACAGGATTTGCCTTCCGTGAATCCGTGCTGGTTGGTATTTATACTCTTGTTCCGTTCCAGGTGCTCCACCACTCTCCTCCTGATAATCTTCTCCATAATTTTGCATACTATACACGTCAATGACACAGGTCTATAGTTTAGTGCCTCTTTTCTGTCTCCTTTTTTAAAAATGGGAACTACATTTGCCGTCTTCCATACCTCAGGTAGTTGCCCAGTTTCCAGGGACGTGTTGAAGATTGTGGTAAGTGGCACACACAACATATCTGCTCCCTCTCTAAGGACCCATGGGGAGATGTTGTCCGGTCCCATTGCCTTTGATGTATCGATGTCCCTTAGCAGTTCTTCACCTCCTCCTCATCTGTATGTATGTCGTCCAACACTTGTTGGTGTATTCCTTGCTGGTGTCTCCATCTGGTCTGTCCCCCCAGAGTCCTTCCTGTCTCTACTGTAAATACTTCCTTAAATCTCGTGTTGAGCTCCTCACATACCTCTTGATCGTTTCTTGTGAGTTCTCCACCTTCTTTCCTCAGCCTTATCACCTGGTCCTTGACTGTTGTCTTCCTCTTAATGTGGCTATACAGCAGTTTCGGGTCAGATTTGACTTTCGATGCTATGTCGTTTTCATACTGTCGCTGGGCCTCCCTCCTTATCTGTGCATACTCGTTTCTGGCTCTTCTACTAATCTCCTTGTTTTCCTGGGTCCTATGCCTCCTGTACCTTTTCCATTCTCTGTTGCACTTAGTTTTTGCCTCTCTACACCTTCGGGTAAACCAAGGACTCGTTTTGGTCTTCCTATTATTTCTGTTTCCCTTGGGAACAAAACTTTCCTCTGCCTCCTTGCACTTTGTTGCCACATATTCCATCATCTCGTTTACTGATTTTCCTACCATTTCTCTGTCCCACTGAACCTCCTGCAGGAAGTTTCTCATACCTGTGTAGTCCCCCCTTTTATAGTTTGGCCTGTCCCCTTCAGTTCCTGTTACCTTCTCCACTTGTAACTCTACTATATAGTCAAAACTTAGAACCACGTGATCGCTAGCTCCAAGGGGCCTCTCGTAAGTGATGTCCTCAATGTCTGAACTGCTCAGGGTGAACACAAGATCCAGTCTTGCTGGCTCATCCTCCCCTCTCTGTCTGGTTGTGTCCCTGACATGTTGATGCATGAGGTTTTCAAGTACCACATCCATCATCTTGGCTCTCCATGTTTCGGGACCCCCATGTGGCTCCAGGTTTTCCCAGTCGATCTCCCTGTGGTTGAAATCGCCCATTACCAGTAACTTTGCTCTGCTCGAGTGAGCTCTTCTTGCCACCTCAGCCAGTGTGTCCACCATCACCCTGTTGTTTTCTTCGTACTCCTCTCTTGGCCTCCTGCAGTTCTGTGGTGGGTTATACATCACTCCAATGACTACTTTATGTTCTCCGGACTGAATTGTACCTACAATGTAGTCTCTTTCTCCAATCATGTCCATGCCTTCCATTTCCTCAAATCCCCATCGGTGTTTTATGAGCAGTGCAACCCCTCCTCCCCCTCTACTTCTTCTATCTTTCCTCAGGATCTGATATCCTGTTGGGAAGATTGTGTCTGTTATTGTCTCAGCGAGTTTTGTTTCTGTGACTGCTATGATGTCTGGGGATTTTTCACTGATTCTTTCGTTCCACTCCTCATGTTTATTCGTTATACCATCCGCGTTTGTGTACCAAACCTTCAGTTTCTTTTCTATCACTGTGGTCATGCAAGAATATTGGGGTTGGGGGAGCGAGAGCCTTGGTGGGGGCCTATATGGGGCTGTGGTGTAGGTGGGGTTTGTGGTGATGGGGGTGGGGTCAGAATGCCCATAAGGGACAGCTGTTGGGGTGAGGTTTGTGATATGGGGGTTGGTGGCAGAGGGAACAGTGAGTGGGTTGTAGTATAGGTTGCTCAGTTTTGTTGGGAATGTCGCGGTTGGAGTCTTTTGGTGGGAGATTCTGTGGGGTGTGTTTGCCCTTCCTCCTGTGTCTGGGTCCTTCTCATTTTCGTCATTGCCTCTCGTTCCTCCTTGCGTCTCTGTACCCTCTCTTTCAGTGTAGTCCTTTCTTCTTGTGTTCTGTCGCAGTCGAGGTATACTCTCTGGTACCCCTCTTTGTCCCTCAGTCTTGCTTTCTCTTGCAGAATCCTGGTTCGAACTGATTCTTCCTTAAAAGTTACTCTGACAGGCCGTATCCTTCCACTCGCAAACCACCCAATTCTCTGAAAATTTGTCACCTGGGTCATATCGCCCTCCCCTATTGTTTTCATGATGCCTTCAATAATTTTTTTCTCCTCCTGTTTTATTTCTTCAAAGTTGTCCCCCTTGGCTTCTTGGAGCCTGTACACAAAATCTGACCTCGCCCTTTCCTCCTCCCACTGAGTCTCCATCTGCTTCCTCTGAGGTATTTTATTTCCTTCCATTGACATGTTCTTGCCTTCAGTCCCTGTCATATGTGAAACTTCTATTCTCAGTGAACTGTCTTTCCTGACCAGCTGTCCCTTGCTACTGCAGTTGGCTGTTAGAATCTCTGCATATATCATACCTTCATTGTCTTCGGACCTGTCATTTGATCTTAGTGTCCTCATCGTCTTTTCCCTGGCCCCACGTGGGTCTGATAGGGCCTTCGTGTACGGCATGTCTCCGTTGTTGCTTACCGTCCCCTTGTCTGTGCCTGACTTTGAATTTCCTGATGTCACATCTGAATTGTCATTTGTCTCTCTAATCTGTTTCAGGCTTTGCAGTTTCTCTTCTAAGCACTGTATCCCAGCTTCTGCTGCTAAGACCTGTACTTCCCACTTCCTGCACTCTTCAGCTATCCGCTCCTCCATTTTCCTTCCCCACTCTTCCTCCCTTTTTAGGAGCTCTAACTCCCAGTCTTTCCTCCCTGGTTCGTCTACCAGATCTTTGGTTTTCCGTCCTCTAGGGCCACCCATTTTTTTTTTTTTTTTTTTTTTTTTTTATTACCACAGACAGAAGGCTAGAGGAGGGAGAGGGTGCGAGGGGGAGAGAGAAAGGGTAGAAAGCGGGAGAGAGAGGAAAGAGAAAGGGTAGAAAGAGGGAGAGAGAGGAGAGAGTATAGGGGTGAGGGATAAGACCAAGGGGGAGAGAGAGAAATGTGAGGGGGAAGAGAAAGGGTAGAGAGAGGGAGAAAGAGAGGGAGAGGGAGAGGGAGATGGAGAGAGAGAGAGAGAGAGGGAGAAAGGAGGGCGAGGGAAAAGGTTATGAGAAAGAGAAATGGAGAGATGGAGAGAGAAGCCTATAGAGAGAGAGGAGGGTGAGAGATAGGGTTATGGGAGTGAGGGAGAGAGAGAGAGTGAGAGAGAGGGGGGGAGAGTGAGAGGGAGAGAGAGAGGGAGAGAGAGAGGGAGAGAGAGAGGGAGAGAGAGAGGGAGAGAGAGATGGAGAGAGAGAGAGAGGGAGAGAGAGAGAGAGAGTGAGAGAGAGTGAGAGAGAGAGAGAGAGAGAGAGAGAGAGAGAGAATGAGTAGGGGGAAGGGGAGGGAAAAAGGCTATGAGAGAGAGAAATGCGAGGGAAGGAAAGATAGGAGGGAGGAGGGAGTGAAGGCAAGAGCGGGGAGGGGAAAGGTCTGTGGGGGAGGGAAAGGTGTGTTTATCTGGAGTTTATCTGGAGAGAGTTCCGGGGGTCAACGCCCCCGCGGCCCGGTCTGTGACCAGGCCTCCTTAGGTCAGTGTCCCAGGATGCGACCCACACCAGTCGACTAACACCCAGGTACCCATTTTACTGATGGGGAACATAGACAACAGGTGGAAAGAAACACGTCCAATGTTTCTACTCTGGCTGGGAATCGAACCCAGGCCCTCACCGTGTGAAGCGAGAGCGTTAACCACCAGGCCACCAGGGGGTGAGGGGACGCGGTCAAATTCCAAGGATCAGCTGTGTGTACTCACCTAGTTGTGGTTTCAGGGGTCGAGACTCAGCTCCTGGCCCCGAGTGTATGTGTGTGCGTGCGTGTGGGTGTGAGCACATCAGTTGTTTATATGTCCCAGAAATACAATTCACCCCTGTGTATCCGTAATACTAATACGATACCATTAACACTGAGAGTAATTCTAATAATTATAATACTAGCGTGTGTTAACAAGTCATTCTTTCACCCAGTTATGTACTACCTTTTACTACATGTGTACCCAATACTTGCTTCTCAGATTGTACTGTCTTTGTGTCCTAAAACATTACCTCTCGAAACTGTTGTCAGGGCTGTAGTCCCATTAGCCCCGACTTAATCCTCCTGCCTATTCCTTGCTCCTACAAATTTTATCTTCCTACTACTGCTAGGTGTTGTGTGTATGATAATCACTCTGGAGCAGGGTTTGTGATAGCTACCAGTGACCGTAGGGCCGGCTCTACCACTCAAAACTTCCTGCCAACCACAAACAGGTGATTTGTACGTTACTCCACAGAGGGGACGTCCATCCAGATGCCTGATGTACGATGCTCGCTGTACGATGCTCGCTGTACGATGACTCGTGCACCTCGCCCTTCCGCCGTTGACTTCTTCAGCTATTCTTTTCTCGTTGCCCTTTTGAGTCCTCATTTACCACACTTATCACTTGTATACTGCTACTTTTATAATTTACACTTCACTTTTGGTAAGTACACTTCTTATTTGTGATGACACCCAACCTGTTATGGCGGCGCTACTTCCTCAGGCCTACTGCTGCCACCACCTCTGCTTATATATATTTATGTATATGTATGTATATATATATATATATATATATATATATATATATATATATATATATATATATATATATATATATATATATATATATATCCCCTTTCTGGCTAGCTTGTTCACGCTGTGTGCTACATCACAGTTTGTCGTTAGCCAACCTCTCTATTTGATCTTTTCTCTTTAGTCACTCGCTTTGTACTTTGTATATTTGTAACAGTGTGGCAACAAGTGCCAACTAGGCCTCAACGAACTGGCACTTTGAAATTTTGTTGTATAATTTCAGGCTTTCTCTCGCCTTTACTTTATTTATTTTTGCTAATACTTTGGTTATCACTTGTAGGGTTGTTCACTGACGTTGTCACTAACACTGGTTGCTTCTAGCTGCTAAAACACGCCCTAAAAGCACTAAGATTCTCGGAGCCTGGCGCTTGTGACCCACTACACTACGTGTGTGTGTGTGTGTGTGTGTGTGTGTGTGTGTGTATGTGTGCTTGAGTCTGCCCAGGTTGACATATTAACTAAGATGTGCACCTTCATATGATAACCCTATACTGCACGAATATAACAGTATCCTGAGGCAGATTTTTACGAAAGTGCTTAACCTTACTCTAGAAGACGGGCAGTGGAACCAAGCTACACTTCCAGTCAGACTAGGAGGCATTGGTGTCCGCAAGTCATCACAGATTGCGCTACCTGCTTTTCTGTCCTCATGTATTGCATCCAGAGGGCTTGTAGCAGCGATTCTCCCTGAACATCTTAGGGACAAGATTGGAGTCCATGACCAAAAGTTCATTGACGGAGCCATGATCTGGGATAATCTAACGGGCTCTGAAACCAGACCTGCTCCCCCCAACAACTACAAACAATCGCACTGGGATGGTCCAGTAGTGGAAAATATAGCCTCAACAATGCTTCAGAGTGTGTCAGGGAAGGATAGAGCCCGCCTCCTGGCAGTGAGAGCACCTTATGCAGGGAATTCTCTGTTGGCTGTTCCCAACTCCAATCTTGGCACACGCCTCGAGCCACAGACCATCCACATCGGTGTTGCCCTTCGACTTGCCGCCCCTATTCTCGCCGAACACAGGTGTATTTGTGGCAGTGAAGCAGCAGACCGATTCGGGTACCACGGTCTTGTGTGCCGTAAATCATAGGGAAAGATTGCAAGACATGAGGAGGTTAATAACATTATCAAGAGGAGCCTCACAACAGCCGGATGCCCAGCAGTAAGGGAGCCACCCCAGCTATGCAGATCTGATGGCAGCCAGAAGCGTCCAGATGGTATCACCCTTCAAGCCTGGACAGATGGGAAGCAGGTGGTGTGGGACTATACATGTGCATCTACCTTGGCTGATACCTATCTCCAATACACCAGGGAGGAAGGAGGGGCAGCTGCCAGCTTCAGGGAGTCCCAAAAGTCTAGAAAATATGGAGAACTTGCCCATCATTATGTTTGTTCCCATAGGCTTAGAGACCCGTGGCTCATGGGGAAAGAATGCATCTAAATTCCATAAGGAGCTGGGAAAAAGACTCATCAGGGTAACTAGGGATTCCAGGGCAGCTAGTTTTCTGTTCCAGAGGCTCAGTGCGGCTGTTCAGAGGGGTAATGCCTGCTGTATTTTGGGCACACGCCCCAGCTCTGAGGAGCTGGATGAGATTTTCGTCCTATAATCGGTGATACACACGTAACAACATGTACCGTATATGCCACCTTTGTATCAACAATGTATCTCTTAAATCTTTTGTACCATATTATGTAATAAAATATTCCTACTGGTAAGAAAATATATGAAAAGATGGGGTGGTAGGGATAGGGAAAGTGGAATATTCAAACGGCCTCAGAAAGAAATACAAATATTCATCCTTGAAGCCTTTTTATCCACTTTTCCGAGGCTATGGGTCCCACAATTTACACCAGAGATGGACCCCATCCAATATATATATATATATATATATATATATATATATATATATATATATATATATATATATATATATATATATATATATCTCCATGGGAAAGTGGAACAGAATTCTTCCTCCGTAAGTCATGCGTGTTGTAAGAGGCGACTAAAATGCTGGGAGCAAGGGGCTAGTAACCTCTTCTCCTGAATATATTACTGAATGTAAAAGTAGAAACTTTCGTTTTTTTCTTTTGGGCCACCCCGCCTCGGTGTGTTGAAAGAAAAAAAAAAAAAAAAATATATATATATATATATATATATATATATATATATATATATATATATATATATATATATATATATATATATATATATATATATATATATATATATATGTAGTGCCGAATATGTAAAACTGATCATTTAGCAAGAACTCATTTAAAATTAAATCCTTTCTAAAATTTTCTCTTATATGTTTAAAGATACATTTTTTTTCATTAATGTTAATGTAAAAATTTTTAATTTTGCACCAAAAGAATCTTAGAAAACTTACCTAACCTTATTATAACAAGTGCAATTTGTTTTAGCCTAACCCAACTAAATATATTTTAAATACATTTACAGTAATTTAATACTAAACCAACACAATGAAATATATTTTTTTCGTTAGGTTTAGAATGATTTTGGCGAAATTATTGCATACACAAATTTTCGCTTGTCCTATATGGCAAGATGAGCGTTGCTATTTAAGCCAAATTCGCAAGTTCTGCCTATTCGGCACGACATATATATATATATATATATATATATATATATATATATATATATATATATATATATATATATATATATATATATATATATATATATATATGCGTGTGTGTGTGTATTGTACTGGCCTGCCACATGGTGAGCTAGAATCACATAATAATAATATATTTATTTACTACAAGTACATGTACATAGGCCTAGCTGACATCAATGATATACTAATATATAGGAAGCCTCTTCATATGTTCAGCACTGCAGGCAGTTTAGGCCAGTGTCCCAGACTGCGACTCACACCA
This sequence comes from Cherax quadricarinatus, assembly GCF_038502225.1. NCBI lineage: Eukaryota > Metazoa > Arthropoda > Malacostraca > Decapoda > Parastacidae > Cherax > Cherax quadricarinatus. The sequence continues at coordinate 1,833,243 of NC_091361.1, read as the reverse complement.
ATCGACTAACACCCAGGTACCCATTTTACTGATGACGAACAGACAACAGGTGTAAAGAAACACGCCCAATGTTTCTACTCTGGCTGGGAATCGAACTCAGGCCCTCGCCGTGTGAAACGAGAGCATTGGCCACCAGGTCACCAGAGCCCCCACGTGATGCCTTAACCCAGAGAACTAACCAGTCCTACAAAGATGGTGCAGCCAGCAGAGCTAGCTGTTTTACCGCTATCCAAGGACATACGGTGTTGTGGGAGCTTCTAGGTTAATTTCCATTCTCATTCCTGTTTGGTGTACTAGTCCACGAGAAGCATATGAATATATATATATATATATATATATATATATATATATATATATATATATATATATATATATATATATATATATATATATATATATATATATATATATATATATATTTGTAACCACGAGTGAGTGTCCTTGGCTAGTGCCGTGTTGTTGTTGATCACTACCGCTCGTTCCTGCTCGTTAAACAGTTTTTCATGGACGAGGAAGAACCGTTAGAAAGACGTAAGTTGACTGGAAGGTCCATCGAATATAAATGTTGAAGCATACAAACGTGAATGCCATGTTACCCAGCAGTCGACGGTAGGCAAGTTGCAATGTTGCCTCAAAATTGGGAAGTGTAAATGGCACCTTATATGATTCCTTTTTGCTAGAAGAATAACCCTATTGTGTTAACTCTCTGGCAGATTTAGAGGAAAGAAACGAGGGGCACTTGAGCGCCTGAGATATAAGAACGAGATGATTTCCAAGTTCCGAGGCAATTTCAGCAGGGTCCACAATATTGACTTAATGGGAGCTGGTCTGGATAATAACTGCCACTCTCCCTACTTTTATCCGACTGCACTCATAGAAATAGTGGAAGTGATGGTAGAAACAATCCAGGCAACAAGTGCATTTTGTCTCTCAAATTACACATCAGGCAGCCGCCTCTCATGGAAAATGAAGGAGCCGCTCATTGGTTCTTGTAACGGAAGCGGCACCGTGCACTACGCAACAAAAATTCCACGTGACTTAGAAATTTAGTTGTGTGACTAATGATAATATCATTAATGTTTTACTCAATCTGGCTTATAATTTATGTTTTATTGTAAAGTGAATATCAATTGATCTTTTACTATTTTCGGAATATTAATAATATTTGACTCAGTAATTTTATTTTGTTTTTAATGTTATATTAATGTCAGTCTTATTGTACTCTGTTACGAACAGGACCCGGGGTCACCTTGTTATAGTGCTTCACATAACAAACACACAGAAAAAGAGCAGGTTTATCTTGTCTTGAAGGTATCAGTTATTCGAATCACTCATTGGGTTAAAGGAATCTCTATCTCTGGATTTATTAACTTCCTTAATAGTCATATAATGTTTCCATTATTTCTTAAATAGTTCAAACGATAAAGCAAAATTCTCATACAATAGCAACTATGAATGGAAATAGTTATTAGTATTGATAATCAATCAAGGCAACTCGTCAAATAATTACAAATGGCACCAGACCCATAGATTCAAAGGGAATACATAGGTGTTTTAAGTTTAAACTCATCATTAACACATGTAACCGAGTTCTTCTCAGGGAACTCCCAACTATACCCTTTCTCAGAGTCAACTAACAGCTTAACACTTAGATCCGTTCACTATTTCCATAACTTTTAGGGGTTTCTTAATCACCTTCTCAGTCTAGGATATGCCTGACCAAAGGGTTTTTAAAATTTCTGTGTACTCTCCGTAAATTTTAACGAAGCTTAATGCCAAGCTCCCCACCAGACCCTTCCTCGAGAAGAGGAAGGTGTGAACTACTCTAAGTAAGGCTTTACTGCCAGACCTCATCTCGGACTGGACGAGGTTTGAGTGACTCAAGGTGTTCCCTGGTGCTTAAACATAGTCATACCAGTAGTTTAAAACACTGAAACATCCTACCTCTTTACAAAGCTAATTAATTTATGGCCAAGTAGCTTCATTTTAGCTATTACAGAAGATAGAAATAATATAATATTAAGTGAAGAAGCCAAATCAACACATACATACATCATCCCAGTTTGGGATTAACAAACAAAAGGGGTAACATACTTAGGAATAACATTTACATTTTTCTCCATGGAGAATTTTTTTTCTTTGCAGATGGTAACATTGTTTATGTTTGACTTTTCAATCAAAATCATGTATGTGTATCTATATGGAAAATGTAATTTATGTTTTACTCAATAGAAAATTATTTTTGTTATATTCGTTAGGGGAAGTCATTTACACTTGCCTATCTGAAATATCTATATTATTATAATTAAAAGTAAGCAGTAAACCCAGAAGGGTCATAGAGCACTGCATCTGGAATATCAATAAGTGCGCAGTCTATGAGGACTGTCATAAATGTTTGTCTCGAGGGGAAATATTTATGATAAATTAAACACAAGTGCAACACTTGGGTATATTTAATGAGGAAACGTTTCGCCACACAATGGCTTCATCAGTCCATGCAAAGGAGAATGGTGAAGAACACAAGGAGTTTGAAGTAATCAGTCCCTCAGCTTTGAGTCGATGTAATCAGTCCATCAGTCTTGAAAAGAGCACAGCATGTGCAAAGTGGCTTATATACTGTATGGAGGTGAGGTGCAGCAGTCGTTGATGGTATCACCTTTGACAAATCCAAATGTGGGAGTAGGTCATGCCTAAAGGTTAGGTAAGTGAAGTATTCCCTGTATTAAGATCCCAAGATATGGCTGTGTCTGACAGGAATTTAGATGTAAGGTTCAGAGAACAGACAGGTTGATAAACTAGACACGTGCAATATCTTGGATTTGTCAAATGTGACACCACCTACGACTGCTTTACCTCACCTCCCTACAGTATATAAGCCACTTCTTCGCACATATGCTATATTCTTTTTAAGTTTGATGGACTGATTACATCGACTCAAGGCTGAGGGACTGATTACCTCAAACTCCTGTTCTTTACCATTCTCCTTAGTATGGACTGATGAAGCCACTGTGTGGCGAAACGTTTCCTCATTAAAGATACCCGAGTGTTACACATGTGTCTAATTTATCAACTTGTCGGTTCTCTGAACCTTTCATCTACGGAAATATTTATGCTTGACGCTCCTTAGTAATTATCGCTTATGTTTTATTCTTTTTGAAAAGTTATTTACGCTTTACTCTATGGAAAATTGTGTTTATTTTTGACTGCTGGCACTACCGCTAATTTTTTTTACAGATAATAACAGTAATGTTAGGCTCAGTTTGCAATGGGTAATATAATTTACATATGACAAGTTAATTTTCTTTCACTATGAAAAAAAAATTAACGAGAAGAAAATAGTTGATGCTGCAATCACTGGCGACACTGATTGACATTTGACAAATAGGAAAAAAAAAGACATTTATATTTTACTCTAGTGAGAATACTGATTATTTGACTCTACTGGGAATATTGTATTTGTGTAAATGTATGGGAAATTATCCTTTTGATTGAATTTACTGCGAATTTGATCATTTATGTTGAATTTCATGAGGAATCACAGAATAGTTTCTCTTAAAGGAATATCGTGTAAGATTCAGTTTATTTTCGGTATTATTTATTGTTTGCTCTGTTGGAAATACAATTTAAAATCATTAAATTTGGTTCCATTTACTAACTTCAATATAATCCATCAGTAGAAATAATTTCTTGCAGTTTCAGTTATTATAACTTACTGTAATATACAGTTTACTTTGACTTGTAATATACAGTTTACTCTGACTTGTAATATACAGTTTACTCTGACTTGTTATATACAGTTTACTCTGACTTGTAATATACAATTTACTCTGACTTGTAATATACAGTTTACTCTGACTTGTAATATACAGTTTACTCTGACTTGTAATATACAGTTTACTCTGACTTGTAATATACAGTTTACTCTGACTTCTCTGACTTGTAATATACAGTTTACTCTGACTTGTAATATACAGTTTACTCTGACTTGTAATGTACAGTTTACTCTGACTTGTAATATACAGTTTACTCTGACTTGTAATATACAGTTTACTCTGACTTGTAATATATAGTTTACTCTGACTTGTAATATACAGTTTACTCTGACTTGTAATGTACAGTTTACTCTGACTTGTAATATACAGTTTACTCTGACTTGTAATATACAGTTTACTCTGACTTGTAATATATAGTTTACTCTGACTTGTAATATACAGTTTACTCTGACTTGTAATATACAGTTTACTCTGACTTGTAATATACAGTTTACTCTGACTTGTAATATATAGTTTACTCTGACTTGTAATATACAGTTTACTCTGACTTGTAATATACAGTTTACTCTGACTTGTAATATACAGTTTACTCTGACTTGTAATATACAGTTTACTCTGACTTGTAATATATAGTTTACTCTGACTTGTAATATACAGTTTACTCTGACTTGTAATATACAGTTTACTCTGACTTGTAATATACAGTTTACTCTGACTGCTGTAATATACAGTTTACTCTGACTTGTAATATACAGTTTACTCTGACTTGTAATATACAGTTTACTCTGACTTGTAATATACAGTTTACTCTGACTGCTGTAATATACAGTTTACTCTTGACTTGTAATATACAGTTTACTCTGACTGCTGTAATATACAGTTTACTCTGACTTGTAATATACAGTTTACTCTGACTTGTAATATACAGTTTACTCTGACTTGTAATATACAGTTTACTCTGACTTGTAATGTACAGTTTACTCTGACTTGTAATATACAGTTTACTGTGACTTGTAATATATAGTTTACTCTGACTTGTAATATACAGTTTACTCTGACTTGTAATATACAGTTTACTCTGACTTGTAATATACAGTTTACTCTGACTTGTAATATACAGTTTACTCTAACTTATAATATACAGTTTACTCTGACTTGTAATATACAGTTTACTCTGACTTGTAATATACAGTTTACTCTGACTTGTAATATACAGTTTACTCTAACTTATAATATACAGTTTACTCTGACTTGTAATATACAGTTTACTCTGACTTGTAATATACAGTTTACTCTGACTTGTAATATACAGTTTACTCTGACTTGTAATATACAGTTTACTCTGACTTGTAATATACAGTTTACTCTGACTTGTAATGTACAGTTTACTCTGACTTGTAATATACAGTTTACTCTGACTTGTAATATACAGTTTACTCTGACTTCTCTTATCACTTGAAGTTGGTCATGATTCCTGCTGGAATATGAAGCTTGTTCAGAGTCCTGTTGACACCTTAAGTGTTCTGACACCACTTACTGACACAGGAAGTGTTCTGACACCACTTACTGACACAGGAAGTGTTCTGACACCACTTACTGACACAGGAAGTGTTCTGACACCACTTACTGACACAGGAAGTGTTCTGACACCACTTACTGACACAGGAAGTGTTCTGGCACCACTTACTGACACAGGAAGTGTTCTGACACCACTTACTGGCACAGGAGGTGTTCTGACACCACTTACTGACACAGGAAGTGTGCTCTGATAACTGTTGTGTATTTGACGCCAGCTGTGACATTGTGCATGCTGATTCCAGCTGTGAGATTCTGTGTGTGCTGACTCCAGCTGTGACATTCTCTGTGTGGTGACTCCAGCTGTGACATTAAGTGTGTGCTGACTCCAGCTCTGTGACATTTTCTGTGTGGTGAGTCCAGCTGTGACATTTTCTGTGTGGTGAGTCCAGCTGTGGCATTCAGTGTGTGCTGACTCCAGCTGTGACATTCAGTGTGTGCTGACTCCAGCTGTGACATTCTCTGTGTGGTGACTCCAGCTGTGACATTAAGTGTGTGCTGACTCCAGCTCTGTGACATTTTCTGTGTGGTGAGTCCAGCTGTGACATTTTCTGTGTGGTGAGTCCAGCTGTGGCATTCAGTGTGTGCTGACTCCAGCTGTGATATTCTCTGTGTGGTGACTCCAATTGTGACATTCAGTGTGTGCTGACTCCAGCTGTGACATTATCTGTGTGGTGACTCCAGCTGTGACATTCAGTGTGTGCTGACTCCAGCTGTGACATTCACTGTTTGGTGACTCCAGCTGTGACGTTCAGTGTGTGCTGACTCCAGCTGTGACATTTACTGAGTGCTAGCTCCAGTTGTGACATTCACTGTGTGCTGACTCGTGTTGGCTGAATTAATTGTGTGACTCCAGCTGACACATGCAGTGTGTGCTGACTCCAGCTATGGCATTCAGTGTGTGCTTATGTCAGCTGTGACATTCAGTATGTACTGACTCCAGCTGTGACATTATCTGTGTGGTGACTCCAGCTGTGACATTCAGTATGTACTGACTCCAGCTGTGACATTCACTGTGTGGTGACTCCAGCTGTGACATTCACTGTGTGGTGACTCCTGTTGGCTAAATTAGGTTTCTGACTCCAGCTGACACATGCAGTGTCTTCCTACTCCTGTTGATACATGAATTGTATCCTGACTATTGTTGGTAAACTCAGAGTGAGCTGACTTGTGCTCATTATGCTTTAACTAATGTTATTGTCATTATTCTTACCTTCACAGACTTGGGTCGTAATTTTCGGGTTTCTGACATTAGCGTCGACGATGTTGGCTTTGACATGGAAGTCAACTGATACACAGAACACTGCAGAAAGTATACAAATTGCTGTCACTACCACTCTGATGACAGCTATTTATGTGGGTAAGTCCGATTTTTAATGTAAAAAAATATATTATTAAGAAAATTAATATCAGCAAAAATATATTGTGTATCAATTTATAGTGAATTGTACCTAACAAGAGATGGCATTATAACATTATTCTCAATAATGAAATAACTGCTGAAGGGAGCAATTATTTTATATTAATCCATTCTACACTGCATTTAAAATAAATATGGTTGTGGTATCCTTGACAATAATTATAACATTTAACCAGTTTAAGTTGGAAATAAGTGTTATCTGTTGATTTTTCTTGGTATAATATATGTATGTTTTAATGCATAATATTTAAGGGTTTGTTTGGTATATCATGTTTGTTGTCTGTGTCTACCATGATATATAAATATTGCTTATGTCTGGTGTACACAAGTATTTAAGACTGTTATGCATATAATTTAGCATGTATTGCAAGTAACAGCGTATCTTTCACAAAATCATCAAAATAAGTTCTTCAGTATATTTTTTTTTACTAAATTAATGAGTAATATTTCGATAATATATTAAATAATATATTTTTTATTTGTAATAATACGATAAGATTATATATTTCTTCGTTAGCGCGATAAAAGCAAGTTAGCTCACCATCACATTGCTCAAGGTCCCTATAACTCCTGTGCACATGATAATAACTACGCACATTAGCGATGTACATTAAGTTAATCTGAATTATTATTCGCAAATTATAAAAACGAATATAGCAATTTATTCAATACCAATTGGAAATTAGGACAAGCAAAGCCTAAATAAAATTATAACTTTACAATAAAATTCACACGTTTTGTGTTACACTGTATGATACTGGTCTCAGGGACCAATATCCTAAAATACACCAGCACATGAAGTTTGAAGCCGATCAGAAGTTACATTATCAAGTTATCAGCGTTCAAGAGTTGAAGCCGAACAGATAAGTCAGTCAGAAGTTATCTAGAAAATAACAGTATTTCATTACTTCAAATTTCTTCCATAAAAGAAATCAGATTGGTACCTATACTGGACAACATCAGTCCAAACATTTCCCTACAAAAAACTGGCCAACTTTCAAAGTTTAAGTAAGAATATTGGCAATAAGTAAATAAGTAACTTAACTAAAGTTTATGAGTTTTATATAAATAGTATTCCAATTTTTACACTGTATTGAGGGTTCTTATATTATTGGTATATAACAGTGCATTATGTAGATTTAACTGAGAGATAACATAATGTAATCAAACATTGTTATTTCTGCTCAGGAGAGACATTTTTCAGTTATTTCACAAAAATAAAAGAAAAAATAGGCATATTAAAACTTGCAGAAGGCGAAGCTTCTTTTCAGAAAACACATTACCACGACCTAAAGATGTATTTTCCAGTTATTGCTCAAAATAAAGCAAAATTTATACCTTCACAGCCTATACCATGAAAACTTCTCAACCATTTTACACGATTCGTCAAACATTTAAAAATGAATGATTTAAAAGAAAGGCGCTAAACCTACTAGATGTTATACAGCGTCTGTTGAATGGGAACATTCAGATTCGGTTCAAGAAAGGGGAAAGGTAATCCAATTCCTTCAAACAAAAGTTCTTCGGGAAGCAATACCTAGTTCAGGGTTACCAGCCATTTTGTTCCTGCGCCCCTCGAGCACTCTGGCAGGTACCATGTACCCCTAAAAATAAGGATCAAAATTTGATAAAATTATATTGATTATATATAATTTTATTATGAAATCTATTTAGATAAAGATTATATATGGAATGTATACTGTTGACAACATCGATAACGTGAACTCAGAGAATATATAAACTTGCTATATCTGCCCTATACACATACTGAGATGGACACCACTCCCACGAGCCCTCTTAGGGCGGGGAAGGTGCCAGAGCCAGAGTTTGCTACCACCTGTAGCTCAAAAGACTGCCATCCCCACGAGCCCTGCTGGGGCGGGGAAGATGGCAGACCAGAGGCCTAGCTTGTCCCTACGAGCCCTGTGAGGGAGAGTAATGGGGCTAGGCCTGGGGACAGTTGATTCCTGGAAGATGAGGAAGTACTTGTACCTCATCCCACTGGAAATATAGGTCTCGAGATACTCCCAAGACAGGAAGCCAAGGCCGGGTAACCATCTGGAAAAGACCCAGGCCGGGAGAGTACCGGCGAATCAACAACAACAGAACAACAACTATACATATCTGTTATATACACTAATCATGACTAATGAGTAAAAGTACACGAAACTTATCAAAATATTTTACTAAAAACTTAATACTATTAGTAATGAGATGGTTGAGCCTTGTTTTTTGGCAACAAGTTCATTAATACGAAGGGAAACTTTAGGAAGTGCACAACGAATATCTTATTCAGGGGTGTTGAGATTCGGGATTTAATTAAATCCCCAACAGCACTGGAAATATTGTCTCATAAAGCAATGTTGATGGGAATAACAGCAACTTAGCATCCGAAATCAAAAATCACAAATTCTTCTCATAATATGTATCATATGTAGAATCATCATGCTGGAATTCTACAAGCTTCTCGTACATTCTTGTCCCTGCCTGCAAGATCTGAGGATTTGTGGTGACCAAAGCTAACAACGGATAAATTTGTGGTGTCTCTTGCAAGCTCTGTAGTTGGAATGTGGAATACGGACGAAATCTGGATGTCCCCAACAATTTTTCTTTTACAACTAAGTGATTTTGAGGCACGATTTGATTGGAACACTGGTCAAGAAACAGCTTTTTTATGACGACATTTTCTCGTGGTCCATAAACCGGAGCGACCAGACACCAGTCCTACGGGCTGACAAACAGAGGTTACCAGAAGACACGCAGGTTATGGCATAGAAATACATGAGTGGCCAGATTAAACTTGAGCCAGTGCAGGCAATTTTACAGATTGAACAGTCCCGAGGACCTCTTATCGGGAGGAGAGTTAGGAGAACAGTGACATTACTGTCTTACCCTGACTGCTATGTGAACATCAGAAGTTCATTCCTGGGAAAGTACAGGGCCCTGACGGTTAAAACTAGCCCAGAAGATTGTAGATGAATGGTTCAGAGAAACGACACGTTGATGAATTAGACACATGTGCAACTCTTGGGTATCTTTATTGAGGAAACGTTTCGCCACACAGTGGCTTCATCAGTCCATACAAAGGAGAAACGTGAAGAATAGTAGACACTCTGTGGCGAAACGTTTCCTCGATAAAGATACCCAAGAGTTGCACATGTGTCTAATTTAACAACGTGTCGGTTCTCTGAACCATTCATCTACAATCCTGTCAGACACTGCAACTTCTTGGGATCTTAATACTTGGGAATTCTACACTTGCCTAACCCTTGGGCACGACCTACTTCCACATTGAACAAATGTGACACCACCTACGTCTGCTGCACCTCTCCTGCCTATGGTATATAAGCGAGTTCTCCGCACATATGCCGTATTCTATTCAAGATTGATGGACTGACCACATCGACTCAAGGTTGTATGGACTGATGAAGCCACTGTGTGGCGAAACGTTTCTTCAGTAAAGATACCCAAGAGTTGCACATGTGTCTAATTTATTTACCCAGAAGAGACTGATTACCCGCTTACCCATAAAAAAAGCTAATATATACAAAATAATCTTATTCCTCACATGCTGGTATCAGGAGTGGCAGACACAGTGTGCTCACTGGGTCCCTGATGTTTGTAGCATGGTCACCTACTGGACAAATGCGTCGAGAAATTTACCAAGCTTATCGCAAGGCTGGGTAAATATCCCGTTAGCAGCAGTATTATAATTTACTTAAAACCACTTTGTTCTGTGGATGCATTAATATGTGTATATTAATGAATATATATATATATATATATAAATATATATATATATATATATATATATATATTTATATATATGTATATATATATATATATATATATATATATATATATATATATATATATATATATATATATATATATATATATATATATATATATATATATATATATATATATATATACATATATATATGTCGTGCCGAACACTGAATAGGTAAAACTTTCGAATCTGGCTTAAATAACAACGCTCTTCTTGCCTAATAAGGCAAGCGAAAATTTCGCAATAATTTCTCAAAAATCATTCTGTACCTAAAGAAAAAAATTATCATTGTGTTTGCTTTTTAGTAAATTGTTGTAAACATATCTGAAATATATTTAGTTGGATTAGGTTAAATTAAATTGCGCTAGTTATAATAAGGTTAGGTAAGTTTTCTAAGATTTTTTGGTGCAAAATTATTAACTGAAACGTGCAGGAGAAAATTTTAGAAATGACTTAATTTTAGATGTGTTCTTTCTAATCACACACACACACACACACACACACACACACACACACACACACACACACACACACACACACACACACATATATATATATATATATATATATATATATATATATGTATATATATATATATATATATATATTATATATATATATATATATATATATATATATATATATATATATATATATATATATATATATATATATATATATATATAAATATATAAAGCAGAGAGAGAGAGAGAGAGGTCTCAGAGTAGCGTAGGTGTCACTGGCCACGGTTACCCTTAGACTGGGTTAGTGGTCGGTGCCAAACCAACATCCCCCCACTACCCATATGGGGTAGGAGGGGATGAAAAGCCAGCCCCATGCTTTTTCTAATCGTTTAGAACAGGTCATATGGTTTGAGAAAATAAGTTTGTCGTTAGATACTGTAGACATGGATAGCTATTATTCTGTGACCTTTTGAACTAATGAATGGAAAGAATACAATGTGCTCTTTGTCCGTTTAAATGTCCTGCTCTGGGGCGCTCGAATGTTCTACCGATGTACTCAGAAGTATCTCTTCCTACATATTGTCTACTGTTTTCTCAGTGGCTGTTAATATGCCATACATTGGGGACTTCTATGCCTATCCAATAATATTTTTATGATCTAAATTCTACTAATACCCTTTAACCTTTCCTTACGTTATCTTGTGTGCTTGTCACTGTATGGTACATTAACAGCTACAAGTGTTATATAACCTTCAAAACTGATGTGGTGTGAAGTTTTGGTACGTAGACACTGTACGAGCGTCACCAATCCATCAGCCCACCTGGCATAATGTACAATCCTGTGATTTTTGTATAGCATTGTTGTTTAAGATTGTATACAATGGACACTACTAAATAATTATCGAGCTTGTATAACCCATAATTTGAGTTGTATACTGTATTCCTTTCATGTTTCAAGAGGGAAGATTCAATTATGTTTCTTTCCATGACAGAACTGTTTGATACTATAATCTGGGCAGCATCCTACCCCGGTGGGTGATTACATGCACTAACGTGGTTAAAGATGGCATTCGACTCCTGCCCTGTCCTGACTGAGTATTTATGCTGGGCAATTCTGGTTTCCAGAAATTTACCTGTCTGACCGATATATGAGAGAGGACACTGAGTATATGGGACCTTGTAAACCCCACCGACTTTGTTGGTGGGTGTGTTTTTTATCAGCCTTTGTTTCACTGTCCCCGAGTTTTTGAAAGCCAGGTTTATATTCATCTTTTTAAACGACTCACGCATACAAGCCAGATTCTCATTGTATGGTAAAACTAGTACATTTTTCCGGGCCAACACTTCTTTAGGTTCAGTTCTGTAGAAAGTCTTTTTTGCTGACATTATTGCCTTCTTGACAAAATCCTTAGGATATCTTAGTTTTGTGGCTATGCTGAATATCTTGCTGATTTCGTCCTCTAGGTACTCTGGACTGCAGATGCGCAATGCTCTCAGAAACATTGTGAAGAACACACTCCTTTTTATCCTGGTTTCGTGGTTGGAATAATAGTGAATGTATGACGACACATTGGTGGACTTCCTATAAACTGTGAACTTGAATTTCTTATCTACCCGATGTATTAAAACATCTAGGAACGGCAAAGTGTTATTTATTTCATGTTCTGTGGTGAACTTAATGGAAAGTACTGAGCCATTGAGTCCGGGAAGAAACTCATCAATGTTGTGATCACAAGCAAAGATCATCATCTACGTATCTGAACCAACTAGCTTTAGCTGGGAGAATGTCTTTAAGAAGTCTGGTCTCATAGAATTCCATATATAGGTTACTGAGTAAGGGGTTAAGGGGATTTCCCATTGCCATGCCTTGTTTTTGAGCATAGAATTTCCTTTCAAACACGAATTTGCAATCAGTAACACAAAGTTTTATTAATTCAATTATTGTTTTCGTGGGGAAGGGCATGGGTAAGTTTTCTAATTCCTCTTCGAGGTACGAAAGCAAGTCAGGGACTTTGGTGAACAGAGCTGTGACATCAAAGCTCACTAAAGAAAAGTCGTGAGAGACATTTAATTTCTGGAGCCTCTCAGTGAGGTCAACATTATTTTTAATATGTGCGTCTGAGATCTTACCAGCCATGGGAGTTAGAAGTTTAACCAACCATTTAGATAGATTATATGCTGCTGAGCCTACTGAACTAATATTGGGACGGGCTGGGTATCCTGGCTCATGTGTCTTGATTACCCCATACAGATACGGTAGAGTTGCTGACCTAGCCAACAGATATTTAATTAATTCATCATTCCCTTTCAATAACGTTTTAAGGTGTTTATTTAAATGGCTGTTGACTTGGTCAGTAGGGTTTTTAATGAGCGGTTCATACGTTTCATTATCACTCAATAAATGGTTCATTTTCTCAAAATATTCAGTTTTGTAAATAATACCAGCTACCTTAGATTTATCACCTCGTGAGAGGCGCAAAGTCTGATCATTATTGAGTTCCTTGTAAGCTTATGTTAATCTTAATGGACAACTGGGAAACACTGGTTGGAGTAAAGTCCCATATACCATACCTTTGCATATATTAAAATTATCAGGGGGTCAAATCACCGTGTTTTTCCAGCATGCAAAACGATTTTGCTAAGTCTACTTAATTAACATCAGTAGTTGAGGGCGCAAAGCTTAATCCAAACCCTAGAGCTGCCTGTTGATCACTGCTTCATTCCTTGCTAGAGAGGTTCATAAAGATCCAGATTCGCATGTGTGGTCCAACCACTCTGTGCTAAGAGTTTATTTAACTTCCTAGTATGATTGTGTTCGGTGTTTTGTCTGACTCTCCTAAGTTCCCTATAAGTATAATCAAGCAAGCAGTCATGCCAACCTGGGGGAATCTTATTAAAGAATACCGTCTTGGCTTTTCTCATTTCATTGAAAAGCATCTTCTTTTCATGTCGTACTAATTCAATATTTTTAATGAGCACTAACCTGTGTAGTTGATCGAACGGTGTAGTAGCTAGCCTGATCAACCTGTTCTGCAGTAAGGGTTTCGGTAGGATCTGTTCACTTAGGCGCTTATTTGAGAAGAGAGCGTTTATAGGAGGTAACAGTAGAATTCAAGAAAGGAAACAGGCGGGAGAACTGGGATGAAGAGGTGGCGAGTGGCATTCATGATGCAAACACTCGCAGAAGGGCGATCTTAACTCGTTTGATGCTATGAAAGAGGATAGGAAAGCTGGTAGAGCAATCTGGAAGGATGTGCGTACTCCCAGCCCCCCAAGCCTTACCGGAAGTGAGGCTTGCAACCACTGTCTATCTTTAAGGGAAAGATTCAATACACTCTCTAGCATGTTCTTAAGGAGAGAGTCATATTCCTTGAGTTTTGTACTTTTGAAGGCTGTGGAGCATCTCAGAAAGTAAGTTAAGTTTTGGTATTGACAGGCACCTGGTGAGTAGGTAGAAGGCATCATGTATGTCAGTGTCTTTCATCCTGCCTTCCATCATCTGGAGGTTTGAGACTTTTTTTCTAGGATCATATATATGGCATTGGACCCAGGAGGAGCGCCAAGAAGAGTGCTATTGGCTGGATCAATGGCTCGTGCTCCTGATAAAACAGCACTAATGTTCTGGATCATCTGTCGATTGGTAGAAACTATTTCACATTTGGTGGGGTTTAAAGATAGGCCCAGGCTTTCTCCCATGTCTTTAATTTTACTGATGACTTCTAGGAGAGATTCTGTTGTGACAGCTAGGGTACCATTATCCAAGAACCAGATATTGAGCTCACCGGAGAGTACTTCTGTGACTTCCTTGATGACCAAACAGAATTGAATGGGTGCGAGAGGGTCCCCCTGTTGCACGTCCTCACACGAGTCAATTTCATGGTCCCCAAACAATAGTTTGGAAGTCACACTATAACACGATTCTATGAAGGGATAGCGAGAAGGGAAGTTTCTATAAACTGCTTGGTGAGCAGCATCCCTTCTGACTGAGTTGAAAGCATTGGCAAAGTCCAATTTGATCAAGTCTTTTTCAACGGACATGTTATTGATATATACTCGTACTGCATGGGCAGCTGCTTCACAGTCCTGTTGAACGCAAAAACCGAGCTGAGTTGGTTTCATCATTGCAACAGCCTCTTGACTCACCCTTCTTAGTGCAGCCTTGGTGACTAGGCGCCGAAGGGTGTTGCCCACTGCAATGGGCCTGATTCCACCATCCTTTTTCTGGAGGGCACACAATGAGGCACCAAATAAAAGGGGTCTAATGGCCTCTGGGACACTGCCAGCCAGGCACAGGTTGGAAAATTTGGTGAGTTCAGACAGCAGCCTCTCTGAAACATCAACAATTGCTGAATTGATTATTTGTTTCTATTGTTGAGGCCTTTAACCGGTGAAACCTCCTGCTGAGCCCTGTGGAAATGACATAGCAGCTTTATACACATCAGCATCTTGTAAGGTTAGATGTTCCTCACCTGCTGCAATGTCAAGGAGGTCAATGTTGGCACTGGGAGCCCTGGGTGGATGTTTGTCCTTCAGACCTTGTGCCATACTGACGTCCTTAGGAGCGATGGTATCCTCACTGGTTATAAGCCTCAGAGCTCCAATAGTATTACCCTTCTTGTATTTTTTGCTAATTTGGGCTCTGATTTTTCAGGCGTCGGGTGTCCTATTTTTGGCATTTGCCCGGCTGGTGTTTGTCGCCGTAGGGGGGGGAGACTTATGAGGTTGTCATCCCTAATTAATGCATTTATTGCCCTAATGACATGTGTTGCTAGTGACTTGTCTCTCCTTGGTGGGACAGCCAAACAGGCATTGCCAAAAAGCAGCAGGTTGTGCCAGGATCTGTTGTTTGAAATAACATCGTTGACTTTCTTCATGTCAGCGAATTTGCTAGCAGCTTGAGGACGAACTGCTTCGGGGATGTGTGTCAAAATCCTGGTGGATGTTAATTTGATTGCAGATTTGAGATCGTCTGTAGAGGTGAAGTCACGGTAGCTGTCAGCGCAGACTGCTGGAAGGGGGCTATTGGTTGTTCTCATATGGAGCTCTCCTGGAGCCTAGACATCCGTTGTGTGCACGGATGTTGCCAGTTCAGGGATTGAGTGCACATTCCCTGTAGCACACCCGGCAGATGCCTCACGAACAACGGTTTTGGCTCTGTCGTGAAGATTCCTGGGATCTCGGGACTTCTTGTGACATTGCTGATATCGTAGGGGTGGGAGGACGCCAGCTGTGGGGTGACGGGTAAAGGACAGCATGTATGCATGGGGGATGAGGGTGAGGGAGTAGAGAGGGGCAGAACTTGTAATTGGTGGGACACTAAACGGCAACCCCCTTGGTCAGGAAGTCAGTGGGCCTGGGCTGGGATGTGGGGAGGGGATCAGGGATAGGGGGTGGAGGGAGTGGCCCTGTGTGTTCCCTAAAGATGCACATCACTGACTAACTTTTGCTAATTGTTATACACATGTTGTTCCATTTAGAAAAAAAACCTCACCATTTGGCACACTAATAACCATGCTCTCACTATTAACCAAGGTGTTTTTTTGTTCAGCATCCAATGGCGGTGTCGTGAGCGGCCACTTCTCCCTCAAACCCCCGACCGCGGCCGAACGTAGAGGTAAACAAAACCTCCTCCACACCACCGCTGGCAGGATCCCCTCACCACCGCCACTACTCCCCAAATTCCAACATGCACACTGCACTTTCACTGATACAGAAGCAACAGTCTGATGCAGAGGATTGTTACAACTCTGTAATCTCCGATTGATACTCACTATGATGTCTGCCGAAACTGGCCCATGTAAGCCATGTTACCTGGAGGTTATTCCGGGGATCAACGCCCCGGCGGCCCGGTCCATGACCAGGCCTCCCAATGGAACAGGGCCTGATCAACTAGGCTATTACTGCTGGCCGCACGCAGTCCAACGTACGAGCCACAGCCCGGCTGATCCGGCACTGACTTTAGGTATCTGTCCAGCTCTCTCTTGAAGGCAGCCAGGGGCTTATTGGCAATTCCCCTAATGCCTGATGGGAGGCTGTTGAACAGTTTTGGGCCCCGGACACTTATGGTGTTTTCCCTTAGTGTACCAATGGCGCCCCTACTTTTCATTGGGGGCATTTTGCATCGCCTGCCCAGTCTTTTACTTTCGTAGGGAGTGATTTCTGTGTGCAGATTTGGGACCATTCCTTCCAAGATTTTCCAAGTGTAGATTATGATATATCTCTCTCTCCTGCGTTCCAACGAGTACAAGTCAAGTGCTTCCAAGCGTTCCCAGTAGTTAAGGTGCTTGACAGAACTTATACGTGCAGTAAAGGATCTCTGTACACTATCTAGATCTGCAATTTCACCTGCTTTGAATGGAGATGTTAATGTACAGCAGTATTCCAGCCTAGAGAGAACAAGTGATTTGAAAAGGATCATCAATGGCTTGGCATCTCTCGTTTTGAAAGTTCTCATTATCCATCCTATCATTTTCTTTGCACGTGCGATCGTGGCACTGTTGTGATCCTTGAAAGTGGGATCCTCAGACATTACTACTCCCAGGTCCCTTACATTATTTTTCCGCTCTATTGTATGACCGGAGTCAGTAGTATACTCTGTTCAAATTATTATCTCCTACAGTTTTCCATAACGGAGTAGTTGGAATTTGTCCTCATTGAACAACTTATTGTTTACCGTTGCCCACTGGAAAACTTTGTTTATATCTTCTTGGAGGTTAACCGCGTCCTCAGCAGATGACAGCCTCATGCAGATCCTAGTATCATCCACAAAGGATGATACGGTGCTGTGGTGTATATCTCTGTCTATGTCTGATATGAGGATAAGAAATAAGATGGAGGCTAGTACTGTGCCTTGCGGAACAGAGCTCTTCACTATGGCAGCCTCCGATTTAACTCTCTTGACCACTACTCTTTGTGTTCGATTTGTTGGTTCTTGATTTACACACAAAATGTATGGAGCACCACAAACTGGCTCCCTCCCTCTATGCCGGGATGTGCGTGTGTGTGTATATATATATATATATATATATATATATATATATATATATATATATATATATATATATATATATATATATATATATATATATTTATATATATATATATATATATATATATACATATATATATATATATACATATATATATATATATATATATATATATATATATATATATATATATATATATATATATATATATATATATATATATATATATATATATATATATATATATATATATATATATATATATATATATATATATATATATATATATATATATATATATATGTCGTGCCCAATATGTAAAACTGGTCAATTAGCAAGAACTCATTTAAAATTAAGTCCTTTCTGAAATTTTCTCTTATACGTTTAAAAATATATTTTTTTCATTAATGTTAATGCAAAAATTTTTAATTTTGCACCAAAAGAATCTTAGAAAACTTACCTAACCTTATTATAACAAGAGCAATTTATTTGAGCCTAACGCAACTAAATATATTTTAATTAAATACGCTTATAATAATTTAGTATAAAACAAATACAATCAAATATATTTTTTTCGTTAGGTTCAGAATGATTTTGGCAAAATTATTGCATACACAAATTTTCACTTGTCCTATATGGCAAGATGTGCGTTGCTATTTAAGCCAAGATCGCAACTTCTGCCTATTCGGCACGACATATATATACATATATATATACATATATACATATATAGGTAGTAGGTCGGTAGACAGCAACCACCCGGGGAAGTACTACCGTCCTGCCAGATGACTGTGAAACAAAAACCTGTAACTGTTTTGCATGATGGTAGGATTGCTGGTGTCTTTTTCTGTCTCATAAACACGCTAGATAACAGGGATTTCTTGCTACTCCTACTTACACTTTGGTCACACTTCACAGACACGCACATGCATATATATATACATACATCTAGGTTTTTCTCCTTTTTCTACATAGCTCTTCTTCTTCTTCATTTCTTCTATTGTCCATGGGAAAGTGGAAAAAAATCTTTCCTATGTAAGCCATGCGTGTCGTTTGAGGCGACTAAAATGCCGGGAGCAATGGGCTAGTAACCCCTTCTCCTGTAGACATTTACTAAAAAAGAGAAGAAGAAAAACTTTATAAAACTGGGATGCTTGAATGTGCGTGGATGTAGTGCAGATGACAAGAAACAGATGATTGCTGATGCTATGAATGAAAAGAAGTTGGATGTCCTGGCCCTAAGCGAAACAATGCTGAAGGGGGTAGGGGAGTTTCGGTGGTGGGAAATAAATGGGATTAAATCTGGAGTATCTGAGAGAGTTAGAGCAAAGGAAGGGGTAGCAGTAATGTTGAATGATCAGTTATGGAAGGAGAAAAGAGAATATGAATGTGTAAATTCAAGAATTATGTGGATTAAAGTAAAGGTTGGATGCGAGAAGTGGGTCATAATAAGCGTGTATGCACCTGGAGAAGAGAGGAATGCAGAGGAGAGAGAGAGATTTTGGGAGATGTTAAGTGAATGCATAGGAGCATTTGAACCAAATGAGAGAGTAATTGTGGTAGGGGACCTGAATGCTAAAGTAGGAGAAACTTTTAGAGAGGGTGTGGTAGGTAAGTTTGGGGTGCCAGGTGTAAATGATAATGGGAGCCCTTTGATTGAACTTGTATAGAAAGGGGTTTAGTTATAGGTAATACATATTTTAAGAAAAAGAGGATAAATAAATATACAAGATATGATGTAGGGCGAAATGACAGTAGTTTGTTGGATTATGTATTGGTAGATAAAAGACTGTTGAGTAGACTTCAGGATGTACATGTTTATAGAGGGGCCACAGATATATCAGATCACTTTCTAGTTGTAGCTACACTGAGAGTAAAAGGTAGATGGGATATAAGGAGAATAGAAGCATCAGGGAAGAGAGAGGTGAAGGTTTATAAACTAAAAGAGGAGGCAGTTAGGGAAAGATATAAACAGCTATTGGAGGATAGCTGGGCTAATGAGAGCATAGGCAATGGGGTCGAAGAGGTATGGGGTAGGTTTAAAAATGTAGTGTTAGAGTGTTCAGCAGAAGTTTGTGGTTACAGGAAAGTGGGTGCGGGAGGGAAGAGGAGCGATTGGTGGAATGATGATGTAAAGAGAGTAGTAAGGGAGAAAAAGTTAGCATATGAGAAGTTTTTACAAAGTAGAAGTGATGCAAGGAGGGAAGAGTATATGGAGAAAAAGAGAGAGGTTAAGAGAGTGGTGAAGCAATGTAAAAAGAGAGCAAATGAGAGAGTGGGTGAGATGTTATCAACAAATCTTGTTGAAAATAAGAAAAAGTTTTGGAGTGAGATTAATAAGTTAAGGAAGCCTAGAGAACAAATGGATTTGTCAGTTAAAAGTAGGAGAGGAGAGTTATTATATGGAGAGTTAGAGGTATTGTGAAGATGGAGGGAATATTTTGAGGAATTGTTAAATGTTGATGAAGATAAGGAAGCTGTGATTTCGTGTATAGGGCAAGGAGGAATAACATCTTGTAGGAGTGAGGAAGAGCCAGTTGTGAGTGTGGGGGAAGTTCGTGAGGCAGTAGGTAAAATGAAAGGGGGTAAGGCAGCCGGGATTGATGGGATAAAGATAGAAATGTTAAAAGCAGGTGGGGATATAGTTTTGGAGTGGTTGGTGCAATTATTTAATAAATGTATGGAAGAGGGTAAGGTACCTAGGGATTGGCAGAGAGCATGCATAGTTCCTTTGTATAAAGGCAAAGGGGACAAAAGAGAGTGCAAAAATTATAGGGGGATAAGTCTGTTGAGTATACCTGGTAAAGTGTATGGTAGAGTTATTATTGAAAGAATCAAAAGCAAGACTGAGAATAGGATAGCAGAAGAACAAGGAGGCTTTAGGAAAGGTAGGGGGTGTGTGGACCAGGTGTTTACAGTGAAACATGTAAGTTAACAGTATTTAGATAAGGCTAAAGAGGTCTTTGTGGCATTTATGGATTTGGAAAAGGCGTATGACAGGGTGGATAGGGGGGCAATGTGGCAGATGTTGCAGGTGTATGGTGTAGGAGGTAGGTTACTGAAAGCAGTGAAGAGTTTTTACGAGGATAGTGAGGCTCAAGTTAGAGTACATAGGAAAGAGGGAAATTATTTCCCAGTAAAAGTAGGCCTTAGACAGGGATGTGTGATGTCACCGTGGTTGTTTAATATATTTATAGATGGGTTGTAAGAGAAGTAAATGCGAGGGTCTTGACAAGAGGCGTGGAGTTAAAAGATAAGGAATCACACGTAAAGTGGGAGTTGTCACAGTTGCTCTTTGCTGATGACACTGTGCTCTTGGGAGATTCTGAAGAGAAGTTGCAGAGATTGGTGGATGAATTTGTTAGGGTGTGCAAAACAAGAAAATTAAAAGTGAATACAGGAAAGAGAAAGGTTATGAGGATAACAAAAAGATTAGGTGATGAAAGATTCGATATCATATTGGAGGGAGAGAGTATGGAGGAGGTGAATGTATTCAGTTATTTGGGAGTGGACGTCAGCGGATGGGTCTATGAAGGATGAGGTGAATCATAGAATTGATGAGGGGAAAAGGGTGAGCGGTGCACTTAGGAGTCTGTGGAGACAAAGAACTTTGTCCTTGGAGGCAAAGAGGGGAATGTATGAGAGTATAGTTTTACCAACGCTCTTATATGGGTGTGAAGCATGGGTGATGAATGCTGCAGCGAGGAGAAGGCTGGAGGCAGTGGAGATGTCATGTCTGAGGGCAATGTGTGGTGTGAATATAATGCAAAGAATTCGTAGTTTGGAAGTTAGGAGGAGGTGCGGGATTACCAAAACTGTTGTCCAGAGGGCTGAGGAAGGGTTGTTGAGGTGGTTCGGACATGTAGAGAGAATGGAGCGAAACAGAATGACTTCAAGAGTGTATCAGTCTGTAGTAGAAGGAAGGCGGGGTAGTGGTCGGCCTAGGAAAGGTTGGAGGGAGGGGGTAAAGGAGGTTTTGTGTGCGAGGGGCTTGGACTTCCAGCAGGCGTGCGTGAGCGTGTTTGATAGGAGTGAATGGAGACGAATGGTTTTTAATACTTGACGTGCTGTTGGAGTGTGAGCAAAGTAACATTTATGAAGGGGTTCAGGGAAACCGGCAGGCCGGACTTGAGTCCTGGAGATGGGAAGTACAGTGCCTGCACTCTGAAGGAGGGGTGTTAATGTTGCAGTTTAAAAACTGTAGTATAAAGCACCCTTCTGGCAAGACAGTGATGGAGTGAATGATGGTGAAAGTTTTTCTTTTTCGGGCCACCCTGCCTTGGTGGGAATCGGCCAGTGTGATAATAAAAAAAATAATGAAATATATATATATATATATATATATATATATATATATATATATATATATATATATATATATATATATATATATATATTATAAATATATATATATATATATATATATATATATATATATATATATATATGTGTGTGTGTGTGTGTGTGTGTACTAACCTAGTTGTACTCACCTAGTTGAGGATGCAGGGGTCGAGTCCAAGCTCCTGGCCCCGCCTCTTCACTGATCGCCCTGAGCCGTGAGCTTTATCATACCTCTGCTTAAAGCTATGGATGGATCCTGCCTCCACTACATCGCTTCCCAAACTATTCCACTTCCTGACTACTCTGCGGCTGAAGAAATACTTCCTAACATCCCTGTGATTCACATGTCTCTGGAACATCCTGTCTTTGTCTGCCTTGTCAATTCCTCTCAGTATTTTGTATGTCGTTATCATGTCCCGTCTGTCTCTCCTGTCCTCCAGTGTCGTCAGGTTGATTTCCCTTAACCTCTCCTCGTAGGACATACCTTTTAGCTCTGGGACTAGTCTTGTTGCAAACCTTTGCACTTTCTCTAGTTTCATTACGTGCTTGGCTAGGTGTGGGTTCCAAACTGGTGCCGCATACTCCAATATGGGCCTAACGTACACGGTGTACAGGGTCCTGAACGATTCCTTATTAAGATGTCGGAATGCTGCTCTGAGGTTTGCTAGGCGCCCATATGCTGCAGCAATTTGGTTGATGTGCACTTCAGGAGATGTGCTTGGTGTTATACTCACCCCAAGATCTTTTTCTTGACATCTCAGAAACCCTCCTACCCCATATGGGTAGTGGGGGGATGATGCTAAGGTGGGGTTTGTACCGACCACTAACCCAGTCTAAGGGTAACCGTGACCAGTGACACCTACGCAACTCTGAGACCTCTCTCCCTACTTTGGTTGCTCCCTTGCAACATTGCACAGCTCCTGGTGACGCACTGAGAAGCGTGAAAGTACTTGAGCTAAAGATTTCCACCCCCCGTGGCATGTCCTGCATAGTTAATAAGACAAATTCTTAACGATAACCTAAGTGACTCAGCAGGAATACAGGACCCTAACTATGTCATTTCCATTACTGAATGGGAGACTCTTGCTGCTTCAGCACCAAACCGTAGTGCAGCACTGGCTCACAAACAGTGAAGGTGGGATGGCCCAATCGCTGAAAATGTTCTTGCCAACATGCTCATGGCTGCAACATCAGAGAGGGAGACTGCTCGTTTCCAGGCTGTGAGCTCACATCACTCTGGGTACTTCCTCCAAACAGTTCCCATATTGGCTCTGTGCCTTGTTGCACCAATTCACACAGAATATACATGTATTTGTAGCGAAGCACAAGCAGACCAACATGGTCTACATGGTCTTAACTGTTCCAAAACCAAGGTCTGGCATGCAAGACACAATGAGGTCAACGACATCATAAAGAGAACCCTTGCTACAGCTGGATGCCCAGCCGAGAGGGAGCCCCAATCACTAGGAGCCAACAATACCCACAACCCAGCAAACCGCCCCGACTGGATCACCATCTATCCTTGGAAGAATTGCAGGCATGAGACTATACTTGTGTGTCCACACTGGCTGACACCTATATCTATCACAGTGTCGGGCGACAGGGAGGAGCTGCCGACCACAGGGAGGAGTACAAGATCAGCAAGTACAGGGACATTAGCCAACAGTATCAATTTGTCCCAGTGGGATCGGACACCTTGGGATCATGGGGAAAAAATGCCACACGTTTCCTTAAAGAATTGGGTTCCAGACTCATTGTGTTGGAATGGTTGGTATTTTTGTTTAATAAATGTATGAATGAGGGGAAGGCACCTAGGGACGGGCGGAGAGCGTGTATAGTCCCTTTATATAAAGGGAAGGGGGACAAAAGAGATTGTAAAAATAATAGAGGAATAAGTTTACTGAGTATACCAGGAAAAGTGTACGGTACTGTTATTATTGAAAGAATTATTGTTAAGACAGAATGTAGAATTGTGGAAGAGCAAGGAGGTTTTAGAGTGGGTAGATGTGTAGATCAAGTGTTTACGTTGGAGCATATATGTGACCAGTATTTAGATAAACATAGGGAAGTTTTGATTGCATTTATGGATGTAGAAATGGCATATGATAAAGTGGATAGGGAAGCAATGTGGCAGATGTTGCAAGTATATAGATTAGGTGATAAGTTATTAAATGCTGTAAAGTGTTTTTATGAGGATAGTGAGGCTCAGGTTAGGGTGTGTAGAAGAGATGGAGACTATTTCCCGGTAAAAGTAGGTTTTAGACAGGGATGTGTAATGTCACCATGGTTGTTTAATATATTTGTAGATGGGGTTGTAAAAGAAGTATATGCTAGGGTGTCCGGGAGAGGGGTGGGAGTAAATTATGGGGAATTAAATACAAAATGGGAAGTGACACAGTTACTTTTTGCCGATGATACTGTGCTTATGGGAGATTCTAAAGAAAAATTGCAAAGGTAAGTGGACGAATTTGGGAATGTGTGTAAAGGTAGAAAGCTGAAAGTGAACATAGAAAAGAGTAAGGTGATGAGAGTATCAAATGATTTAGATAAAGAAAAACTGGATAACAAATTGGGGAGGAGGAGTATGGAAGAAGTGAATATTTTCATATATTTGGGAGTTGACTTGTCAGCGGATGGATTTATGAAGGATGAGGTTAATCATAGAATTTATGAAGGAAAAAAAGGTGAGTGGTGGATTGAGGTATATATGGAGGCAAAAAATGTTAACTATGGAGGCAAAGAAGGGAATGCTTGAAAGTATAGTAGAATCAACACTCTTATAAAGGTGTGAAGCGTGAGTTGTAAATTCTGCAGCAAGGAGGCGGATGGAGGCAGTGGAGATGTTCTGTCTAAGGGCAATGTGTGGTGTAAATATTATGCAGAAAATTCGGAGTGTTGAAATTAGGAGAAGGTCTGGAGTTAATAAAAGTATTAGTCAGAGGGCTGAAGAGGGTTTGTTGAGATGGTTTAGTCATTTAGAGAGAATGGATCAAAGTAGAATGATATAGAGAGCGTATAAATCTGTAGGAGAAGGAAGGCGGGGTAGGGTTCGTCCTCGAGAAGGTTGGAGGGAGGGAGAAAGGAGGTGTTGTGGGCGAGGGGTTTGGACTTTCAGCAAGAGTGTGTTAGATAGGAGTGAATGGAGAAAAATGGTATTTGGGACCTGACGAGCTGTTGGAGTGTGAGCAGGGTAATATTTAATGAAGGGATTCAGGGAAACCGGCTATTTTATATAACCGGACTTGAGTCCTGGAAATGGGAAGTACAATGCCTGCATTCTAAGGGAGGGGTTTGAGATATTTGCAGTTTGGAGGGATATATTGTGTATTTTTATACGTATATACTTCTAAACTGTTATATTTTGGGCACCTCTGCAAAAACAGTGATCATGTGTGAGTGAGGTGAAAGTGTTGAATGATGATGAAAGTATTTTATTTTTGGGGATTTTCTATCTTTTTGGGTCACCCTGCCTCGGTGGGAGACGGCCGACTTGTTGAATATAAATATATATATATATATATATATATATATATATATATATATATATATATATATATATATATATATATATATATATATATATATATATATATATATATATATATGTCGTGCCTAATATGTAAAACTGGTCAATTAGCAAGAACTCATTTAAAATTAAGTCCTTTCTAAAATTTTCTCTTATATGTTTAAAGATATATTTTTTTCATTAATGTTGATGTAAAAAAATTTAATTTTGCACCGAAAGGAAATTAGAAAACTTACCTAACCTTATTATAACAAGAAAAATTTATTTTAGCCTAACCCAACTAAATATATTTTAGATTTGTTTACAGTAATTTAATACTAAACAAACACAGTGAAATATATTTTTTTCGTTAGGTTCAGAATGATTTTGGCGAAATTATTGCATACACAAATTTTCACTTGTCCTATATGGCAAGATGAGCGTTGCTATTTAAGCCAAGATCGCAAGTTCTGCCTATTCGGCATGACATATACATATATATATATATATATATATATATATATATATATATATATATATATATATATATAGATATATATATATAGATATATATATATTATAGTGACCTCGAACGAGTGGTATTGATCAATAACAACACTGCACTAACCAACGACTCGAACCCATGCTGCTTTGGTCTGCCTCGTGGTGGGCGAAAACACTTGACGCCCTACCATGAGGCAGGCCAAAGCAACATGGGTTCGAGTTCTTGGATAGTGCAGTGTTGATATATATATATATATATATATATATATATATATATATATATATATATATATATATATATATATATATATATATATATATATATATATATATATATATATATATATATATATATATATATATATATATATATATATATATATATATTCTCTAATAAATTCACGTACTCTATATATTATACAGACATGACTATAACTGGAATTTTGGCTCTGAAGTCTTCCTGAAGAATGCTACGAGGGTCAATATCCCCGCTAACTTGGTGGATGGCCTGATCAACCAGACTGTTCTAACCACACGTAGTCCATCATATAAGCACCACCACCCTGCTGATCAGAAACTTGTCCAATTCTCTCTCAATGACAATCAGGGGTGCTATGGTTATTTCCCTTATGTATGTATGGGGGTACACTGAATAGTCTTGGGCCGCCATAGTATACTCATTCGGGTATATTATACCAGTGGCCGAGCACTTTACTTTCATAAGAAATGTTTAGTGTGTGTGTGTGTGTGCCGATTTGAGACCAGTTCTTCTAGAATTTTCCGAGTGAAGATTATAATGTACCTCTCCTGCTGATGTTCCAACGAATACAACGTCTTAAAACATTCCCGGTTATGCATGCCAGCCTGGAGGTTTATGCATATTATGCAGGTCTTCAATTTTGCTTGCCTTGAATATAGCTGTTTGAGTGCAGCCAGACTCCAGCCTAGTGGGAGCAAGTTATTTAATGAGTATCATCATTGGCTTGGTACCTCCTGTTTTTAAGGTTCTAGGTAAACAGCCTATACCTTTTATTACAATTGTAATAGCGTCGCTTTTGTGGTCCTTGAAGGCAAGATCCTCTGACATAATCACTCCCAGGTCTCTCATATTTATCTTACGATCTACTGAGTGACTATAATTTATTTTGTACTTCATTCCAGTTTTAATTTTCTCCACCTTTCCATAACGGAGCATCTGAAATTTGTCCTCATCTGAAGATTCTATTCATATAAATATAACTTGAAGGTTACCTGTGTCGTCAGTGGTTGCCGTCTTAAAGATTCTGGTATAGCCTGCAAGGGATGATACGGTGCTATGATTTATCTCTGTCTATGTCGGCTATATAAGCATGACAAAGAGAACTGGGGCAAGTATTGTATCTTGAGAAACAAAAAGTTTCCCTACAACATCCTCAGATTTCACTGTTCACTATTACACTTTGGGTACTTTTTATTATAAAATTAAATAACCATCTGCTCAGTTTTCCACTTATTTCTGTAGCAGGTTCTCTGGGCTATTACACAGCATCTATATTTTGCTTGTCTTCCACTTCCTCCAAGACCATGTCATGATAGTCAAGTACTTGCGAGAGGCAGGAGAGACTTGCTCTAAACCCATGTTGCTCTGTGTTGTGCAACTGTTGAGCTGGCATATGCTTAGCTATTTTTGTTTCTTAAGACTCTCTCATAATGTGGGAAATCAGTCCGATTGCTTTGCTGAAATCTTTGTTGAGCTGGGCTATATCAGCGATGATGAAAGTTTGTGGGATGATTCCTGTTTTCATGCTCCTCTACAGAACAGTCAAAGCACAAGAAAGTGGTTTCGTGCAGAGGTTAATGAATATAGCGTCCGATGAGTCAAGGCCTGGGGCAGAATGTCGTGACATGTAACTGATGGCTTTCTCGAAGTCAAATGGAATAATGTTACGTCAGAAATTATGGAGACGTCAGGAAGAATTTCAGTCTTATTCACTGAAAACTTTTTTAGACTGTCATGTTTTTTAGAGGTTAATGACTCACTGAACAAAATATTTTACTCATTTCATTATTGTCATCAGAGTAGATTCCATCTCCTTTAGGGAAAAAGGAAAATCAGAGTCAAAGTCAGACTTACCATCTGAACATCGTATATAAATATTTTTCTATACCAGTGTTTTGCCCTGAAACTTTACGACCTCTTGAACGCTTTCATAACTTTTTTTCCTATTTACGAGTCATATTTTCCCAAAATGGTTTCTTCATTGACAGTGACCACAATATTGTGGTTTTAAAACAATAATATAACGGCAGATTTGCTCTTTCGAAATTCTGTATGCAATAATTTTCATGTCCATAGGTTTAAATCCAATTTTTACTCTGCTTTTGTTTAAATAAAATTGAGATGAATAACATCATAATTATTCTTACTATGATTAAAACTGCAATGATTGTAAAATTAACGATATTTTAGACTTATTAAAATTTCAGTTCAGAAAGTTTCCGCTCTCTCCTAAATCTGTAGATACAGGATGAACCCCGACGTAACTTGGTAAGCTTATACTTTCCATCATTGTTTTTCAGGTTGTAAACAGCAGCCAGAGAACACAGCTGGGAGAGTGGTATTGATATCAATTTGGCTGGTGGTGATCGTTCTGGTGGCAACCTTCACTGGCAACCTGACAGCATTCCTCTCCCTTCCTCGTATTGAGAAAGTGCCTCAGACAGTCAGGGAAATGATTGATATGGGCTACGACTTCTCTATCAGTTATGGTTACTCACAATATGATAACATAAAGGTTAAGTGGATGTGGATTATTCATTCTTCAATTTAAACTGAGTAGACGGTCAAAAATATTACATAGCAATTACAAAAATGTTGCATAAAATACATTAAAAATAACAATCCAGGATGAAGAACATTTCATAATTTAGTAAATTTCCTGCAACATTCATTTTGCATCAGAAATAAAATAAATGTATTATGCTTTCTCCAAGATCCGCAACAAATTTCATTTGTTTCCCTTAACCCCAGTTCCCTGTATATCAGTGTACACTAGAGACAGTAGTTGTACCACGAAACACTTCAGTGGTAGATGGACTGCTGTCTCAAGTCCATCAGGAGACGAGGACATACAGTGTAGTCCTACCAAGAGATCTAAGACTTGAATATCAGCATCCAACAAATGAACAAATTATGCTCAACACACTCAAGAAGCCTACCTAACTAAATTTGACAAACTTCAACTCAGGCCTACCAGACTAAGGGATGGCGGAAGATGCTGAAATCAGCCACTCAATAACAATAAGAGAAAAGGCACATGTCAGGTGTGTGAAGCATATCGGGCACTTAATAAAAGTAGCCTTACCCCGCACACAATGGCTGTGCTGGGCCATATATGCTTCTCGCAGTGAGCAGCCCATAACATCTACAAGCAGTTGAAAACCCCACTGACAACTTCATCAATTGCGATTATTTTCTCACCGCATTCAGATCCGCTGGTAGCAGGACCCTACTTAATATCCATAAACCATACCCCCGGCCGGGATTGAACCCGCGGTCATAGAGTCTCAAAACTCCAGCCCGTCGCGTTAGCCACTAGACTTGACGGCAGTCAAGTTAATATCCATAAAGCTGCTCGTTCATATACTGAAAGGAAAGTCACAAATTTTCTAAACTATGTAAGTGGAGGTTCCATCAACATAAAAGCCCGAAGCACCATCTATTCACGGCGCAACCTGCTCCTGTTTGGCAACGTTTGTCTATTAGTTCCTGCAAGACGCGGCAAACAGCAGTGCACAACTACCCAGGAACAGATAATTGTGTCCCTCTGTCCCATCATCGTACAAATCACCAACGTAGGTAGACCCAAGAAAAATTCCATTGAAAGGGAGAAAAATATGTGCACTGATCAGCAAAAGAAAGCAACACAGTAAGAGCAATCAGAATAATCACAAATGAAGACACGAGCACCCAACCAAGGACACCAGAGTCACTAGCAACAAATTTGCTGATGATCCCATCACCGGCCCGTAATTTAGCCAGAATCAGAAGTTCGTGAACGGATCTGCAGGATGTTACACTGGAATACGACTAGTACCCATCAAAGAAATGGTAAACCCAATATTTGCCAAGTCTGCATCAATTCTCCTTTCTGAGTTAACAGCCTTATCAGTAACTGTCTGGCAGGGCGTATTTCTCATTATATGCTTTGAAAAAGAAGGATGAGTGAATGAGGACCATCGCTGTTGGTAACACCCATCGCTGTCTCGTTGCCAAGCAGCAGTGAGAAACATTCGCTCAGAAGCAGCCAGCTTTGTTCAGCCAAACCAACTGGGCATTGGGGTCTTTCACAGCAGTGAAGCTGCAACGTCAGCGGCAGAAGACAAGGCCTTAGTCAAACAAAACTTTAGGAATGCTTTTAACCAAGTGAAGAGAGATGTGGTCTTGCCAGCTGTTTGAGAGTAGTTCCCCAGTCTTTTCCTCTCTAGTGCAGCTGGCTACAGTAAAAAATTCAACTCTCATTTTGAGTATGAAATCACCTAGTCAGAGAGCCTTCAGCAGGGAGGCCCACTCACTCAGTTTCTCTTCTGCATGGCAGTAAGGGAACTCACTTCCAACTTGCGCACTGACCTCAGTATCTGGTACCTGGACGATGGCACTCTGGCAGGTACGGAAGAGACACTGCTAGATAATCTTTAACTGTGAAGTCACAGACATACGACTCAACCTTAATCTATTGAAGGGAGAAATCATCTCAACGAACCTGGAAATAATTATAGCTGAGCAAACAATCCTTCCTGAACCCTTAACTACCAACACTTTCAAAAGTATCCTATTGGGAGCACCGCTGGGTCATAAGGCTTTTGACACAGTCCTCAAGGACAACTGAATGATCTGAAGAGGATGCAGGAGAGAATAAGTGATCTGAATGCCCATGACGCCCTATATCTCCTAACAAGGTGTCTATCTCGTGCAAGGCTAACCTATTTCTTGGGGTGTGCACCCTCTTATGACAGCCCAACACTCAATTGCACTCCTGAGATCAATCTTTAGGAAGACACTGAATCTGTCACTGGAAGATCATTAATGGGATAAAGCCACATTTCCAACACGACTGGGAGATATAAGGGTGCGCAAGGGTGCGCATTAGCTGCAATTTTGTCTTCAGACAATGCATCCGGTGATCTAGTTCTGTACACACCCATACCACTACTGAAATCATATGTACACTACAAAATTTTATGGAAATATTTATATAATGAAAGTTGAAAATAGCACCTAAAGTGGCGGGTGAGAGTGTGCTCGGACCTGTTTGGTCGCACTTTTTTCATTTGCATGGTGCACTCTTATTATGCTTCACAACGACTTTATATATATATATATATATATATATATATATATATATATATATATATATATATATATATATATATATATATATTATATTATTTTTTATTATCACACTGGCCGATTCCCACCAAGGCAGGGTGGCCCGAAAAAGAAAAACTTTCACCATCATTCACTCCATCACTGTCTTGCCAGAAGGGTGCTTTACACTACAGTTTTTAAACTGCAACATTAACACCCCTCCTTCAGAGTGCAGGCACTGTACTTCCCATCTCCAGGACTCAAGTCCGGCCTGCCGGTTTCCCTGAACCCCTTCATAAATGTTACTTTGCTCACACTCCAACAGCACGTCAAGTATTAAAAACCATTTGTCTCCATTCACTCCTATCAAACACGCTTACGCATGCCTGCTGGAAGTCCAAGCCCCTCGCACACAAAACCTTCTTTACCCCCTCCCTCCAACCTTTCCTAGGCCGACCCCTACCCCGCCTTCCTTCCACTACAGACTGATACACTCTTGAAGTTATTCTGTTTCGCTCCATTCTCTCCACATGTCCGAACCACCTCAACAACCCTTCCTCAGCCCTCTGGACAACAATTTTGGTAATCCCGCACCTCCTCCTAACTTCCAAACTACGAATTCTCTGCATTATATTCACACCACACATTGCTCTCAGACATGACATCTCCACTGCTTCCAGCCTTCTCCTCGCTGCAACATTCATCACCCATGCTTCACACCCATATAAGAGCGTTGGAAAAACTATACTCTCATACATTCCCCTCTTTGCCTCCAAGGACAAAGTTCTTTGTCTCCACAGACTCCTAAGTGCACCACTCACCCTTTTCCCCTCATCAATTCTATGATTCACCTCATCTTTCATAGACCCATCCGCTGACACGTCCACTCCCAAATATCTGAATACATTCACCTCCTCCATACTCTCTCCCTCCAATCTGATATCCAATCTTTCATCACCTAATCTTTTTATCCTCATAACCTTACTCTTTCCTGTATTCACTTTCAATTTTCTTCTTTTGCACACCCTACCAAATTCATCCACCAATCTCTGCAACTTCTCTTCAGAATCTCCCAAGAGCACAGTGTCATCAGCAAAGAACAACTGTGACAACTCCCACTTTATGTGTGATTCTTTATATTTTAACTCCACGCCTCTTGCCAAGACCCTCGCATTTACTTCTCTTACAACCCCATCTATAAATATATTAAACAACCACGGTGACATCACACATCCTTGTCTAAGGCCTACTTTTACTGGGAAATAATTTTCCTCTTTCCTACATACTCTAACTTGAGCCTCACTGTCCTCGTAAAAACTCTTCACTGCTTTCAGTAACCTACTTCCTACACCATACACCTGCAACATCTGCCACATTGCCCCCCTATCCACCCTGTCAAATGCCTTTTCCAAATCCATAAATGCCACAAAGACCTCTTTAGCCTTATCTAAATACTGTTAACTTACATGTTTCACTGTAAACACCTGGTCCACACACCCCCCTACCTTTCCTAAAGCCTCCTTGTTCATCTGCTATCCTATTCTCCGTCTTACTCTAAAATTCTTTCAATAATAACTCTACCATACACTTTGCCAGGTATACTCAACAGACTTATCCCCCTATAATTTTTGCACTCTCTTTTATCCCCTTTGCCTTTATACAAAGGAACTATGCATGCTCTCTGCCAATCCCTAGGTACCTTAC
Organism: Cherax quadricarinatus; assembly: GCF_038502225.1. NCBI lineage: Eukaryota > Metazoa > Arthropoda > Malacostraca > Decapoda > Parastacidae > Cherax > Cherax quadricarinatus. Next base: position 1,799,828 of record NC_091361.1, on the reverse strand, counting down.
CCTCTTCCATACATTTATTAAATAATTGCACCAGCCACTCCAAAACTATATCCCCACCTGCTTTTAACATTTCTATCTTTATCCCATCAATCCCGGCTGCCTTACCCCCTTTCATTTTACATACTGCCTCACGAACTTCCCTCACACTCACAACTGGCTCTTCCTCACTCCTACAAGATGTTGTTCCACCTTGTCCTATACACGAAATCACAGCTTCCCTATCTTCATCAACATTTAACAATTCCTCAAAATATTCCCTCCATCTTCCCAATACCTCTAACTCTCCATTTAATAGCTCTCCTCTCCAATTTTTAACTGACAAATCCATTTGTTCTCTAGGCTTTCTTAACTTGTTAATCTCACTCCAAAACTTTTTCTTATTTTCAACAAAATTTGTTGATAACATCTCACCCCCTCTCTCATTTGCTCTCTTTTTACATTGCTTCACCACTCTCTTAACCTCTCTCTTTTTCTCCATATACTCTTCCCTCCTTGCATCACTTCTACTTTGTAAAAACTTCTCATATGCTAACTTTTTCTCCCTTACTACTCTCTTCACATCATCATTCCACCAATCGCTCCTCTTCCCTCCCGCACCCACTTTCCTGTAACCACAAACTTCTGCTGAACACTCTAACACTACATTTTTAAACCTACCCCATACCTCTTCGACCCCATTGCCTATGCTCTCATTAGCCCATCTATCCTCCAATAGCTGTTTATATCTTACCCTAACTGCCTCCTCTTTTAGTTTATAAACCTTCACCTCTCTCTTCCCTGATGCTTCTATTCTCCTTGTATCCCATCTACCTTTTACTCTCAGTGTAGCTACAACTAGAAAGTGATCTGATATAACTGTGGCCCCTCTATAAACTTGTACATCCTGAAGTCTACTCAACAGTCTTTTATCTACCAATACATAATCCAACAAACTACTGTCATTTCGCCCTACATCATATCTTGTATATTTATTTATCCTCTTTTTCTTAAAATATGTATTACCTATAACTAAACCCCTTTCTATACAAAGTTCAATCAAAGGGCTCCCATTATCATTTACACCTGGCACGCCAAACTTACCTACCACACCCTCTCTAAAAGTTTCTCCTACTTTAGCATTCAGGTCCCATACCATAATTACTCTCTCACTTGGTTCAAAGGCTCCTATACATTCACTTAACATCTCCCAAAATCTCTCTCTCTCCTCTGCATTCCTCTCTTCTCCAGGTGCATACACGCTTATTATGACCCACTTCTCGCATCCAACCTTTACTTTAATCCACATAATTCTTGAATTTACACATTCATATTCTCTTTTCTCCTTCCATAACTGATCATTCAACATTGCTGCTACCCCTTCCTTTGCTCTAACTCTCTCAGATACTCCAGATTTAATCCCATTTATTTCCCCCCACCGAAACTCCCCTACCCCCTTCAGCTTTGTTTCGCTTAGGGCCAGGACATCCAACTTCTTTTCATTCATAACTTCAGCAATCATCTGTTTCTTGTCATCCGCTCTACATCCACGCACATTTAAGCATCCCAGTTTTATAAAGTTTTTCTTCTTCTCTTTTTTAGTAAATGTCTACAGGAGAAGGGGTTACTAGCCCATTGCTCCCGGCATTTTAGTCGCCTCATACGACACGCATGGCTTACGGAGGAAAGATTCTTTTCCACTTCCCCATGGACAATAGAAGAAATAAAGAGGAACAAGAGCTATTTAGAAAAAGGAGAAAACCTAGATGTATGTATATATATATATATATATATATATATATATATATATATATATATATATATATATATATATATATATATATATATATATGCATGTGCGTGTCTGTGAAGTGTGACCAAAGTGTAAGTAGGAGTAGCAAGATATCCCTGTTATCTAGCGTGTTTATATATATATATATATATATATATATATATATATATATATATATATATATATATATATATATATGTACGTATATATATATATGTATATAAATATGTATATATATATATATATATATATATATATATATATATATATATATATATATATATACATATATATATATATATATATATATATATATATATATATATATATATATATATATATATATATATATATATATATATATATATACATGTATTTTTTTTTCAACAAGTCGGTCGTCTCCCACCGAGGCAGGGTGATCCAAAAAAGAAAGAAAATCCCCAAAAAGAAAATACTTTCATCATTCAACACTTTCACCACACTCACACATTATCACTGTTTTTGCAGAGGTGCTAAGAATACAACAGTTTAGAAGCATATACGTATAAAGATACACAACATATCCCTCCAAACTGACAATATCCCAAACCCCTCCTTTAAAGTGCAGGAATTGTACTTCCCATTTCCAGGACTCAAGTCCGACTATATGAAAATAACCGGTTTTCCTGAATCCCTTCACTAAATATTACCCTGCTCACACTACAACAGATCGTCAGGTCCCAAGTATCATTCGTCTCCATTCACTCCTATCTAACACGCTCATGCACGCTTGCTGGAAGTCCAAGCCCCTCGCCCACAAAACCGCCTTTACCCCCTCTTTCCAACCCTTTCGAGGACGACCCCTACCCCTCCTTCCTTCCCCTATAGATTTATATGCTTTCCATGTCATTCTACTTTGATCGATTCTCTCTAAATGACCAAACCACCTCAACAACCCCTCTTCAGCCCTCTGACTAATGCTTTTATTAACTCCACACCTTCTCCTAATTTCCACACTCCGAATTTTCTGCATAATATTTACACCACTCATTGCCCTTAGACAGGACATCTCCACTGCCTCCAACCGTCTCCTCGCTGCTGCATTTACCACCCAAGCTTCACATCCATATAAGAGTGTTGGTACTACTATACTTTCATACATTCCCTTCTTTGCCTCCATAGATAACGTTTTTTAACTCCACATATACCTCAACGCACCACTCACCTTTTTTCCCTCATCAATTCTATGATTAAGCTCATCCTTCATAAATCCATCCGCCGACACGTCAACTCCCAAGTATCTGAAAACATTCACTTCTTCCATACTCCTCCTCCCCAATTTGATATCCAATTTTTCTTTATCTAAATCATTTGATACCCTCATCACCTTACTCTTTTCTATGTTCACTTTCAACTTTCTACCTCTACACACATTCTCAAACTCATCCACTAACCTTTGCAGTTTTTCTTTAGAATCTCCCGTAAGCACAGTATCATCAGCAAAAAGTAACTGTGTCAATTCCCATTTTGAATTTGATTCCCCAAAATTTAATCCCACCCCTCTCCCGAACACCCTAGCATTTACTT